>NC_068995.1:25244730-25248982 GCF_001194135.2 Octopus bimaculoides
CATCATCATCATCATCATCATCATCATCATCATCATCATCATCATCATCATCATCATCTATTATTAAGAAGGCAGGCTGGCAGAATCGTTAGCATTCCGGGAATGCTGCTTAGCAGCATTTCGTCTGTCTCTACGTTCTTAGTTCAAATTCCGCCGAGGTTGACTTTGCGTTTCATCCTTTCAGGGTCGACAAATTAAGTAAAAGTGAAACACTGGGGTCGATGTAATCGACTAGTCCCCTACTCCATATTTCAGGCTTTGTGCCTATATTAGAAAGGATTATTATTATTTTATTGTTATCTGTTTTTATTGTCATTTTCTTTGCTTTATCCAATCTTTTGTACTGTCACCAATCTTTTCTGGACTCTAGCTGGAAATACGGGTTATTATATGAAATACAGCGTCACGTTATTGAGCATAACTGGAACGTTTCCTCTGCTAGCTGATTAACGCAGTCGCTAATTGTTGACGTATGAGAGATCTCTTTACTGAAAAACTCCTTTCCAAAACCGTAACTCTGTCTTACTTGTCGAATCTTATGTCATATGTTTGATTATTTTGTTCTAAAATGTATGTAACATATCTCATACCAGTGACATATACATATACCTGAGACACGCGTCTTCTACGAGAAAACGTATAACCATCATGTACCAAGAACAAAAGTGTGCATTTTATAGGGAAGAATATAGCGTTGTAGAACCAAACTTCAATTCGTCTACAAATAAGTCGTCGCCTCGCTTTCAACAGCTGCAACTGACATTTTATACACTAAATATGGGTTTCAACTTTATTTATAGTGTGATTATGTTTTACTCATATAGAATTTCTCATTCAGTTGCACTTTTATGCATTGTAATGCTGTGTTTTCAATAATAATAATTTTAGTTTATTTTGTGATAATGTCATTGTCATTTATGTAAACCAGTCAATAGTAATATGATCAGTCATGTTTCGCCATATTCTTTCCCTTTAATCAATCATTTTGAATATTAGTGAATAATTCACCGTCACATGTCCTCAAAGACTTATGCAATAAATAAAGCAAATTATACCCTATGTATACATTTTCATATATTTTCTCTTGCTCATTCAGTAAGGATAAAAATTAAACCAACCGTTGAGTTATAAGTTTAAAATCTATAAAATACCCGGAGTCGAAATTTAGGGAAAAAAAAAAGCTTCTTAAGAATGACATCTCCAAAATGAACACAGGGAACTACCTCAAAGGAGTGATCTGTATGATACATAGAAATCTGTGGATGACAAGTGACTCTCATCCTGCTACTTTGACCTATCATTGTTACTAGTTGTGCGGATGTTGTTATTACTACCCAAGTCTTCGGTATATGCTGACACAGCTCTCCCACATCCTATTTCAAGCGAGATACTCCTCGAAACTTATCACTTCTGCAGTAGCGGTTCGAGTGCTAATGTGTACACATGGGGCGAGAGCGGGTAACCTTGATTGATCGAGTGTATAGTATTGAACACTTCCGATAAATGACCACTTACTCTGACACCTGAGCAGATGTCACTGTACATTGCAGCAAATCAGCTTCTGAATAGGAGACCAAAACCAGCCGTCATGAGGAGCTAACAATGTTTGAAAGTCAACTCTATCGAAAGCTTTAGATTGATCTAAATTGATCAGGCCACATCCATTTCAAGTTCTTCGTCTACTTTTCTTTGATGTATCGCGTGAAGTGGAAATTGTCATTGATAGAACTTTTGGACAACGTATATCTGCATCTCACGAGGGTATCGACAAGCGCCAACCTTTCAGCTAGTACATTGGCCAAAACCGTCAACTCTACTTTTAGCAAAGATACAGGCCTGCAGTTGTTAAAACCTTCTCCATTGTTTGAATCCTTTCTCAGCAGCACTACCATACCTCATTTCGCAGTAGATGAAGTTTACTTCCTTCTCTGCCTTGTCAACATTCACAAACAACAGAGTGAAGTGTCAATGAGAAGCTGCTCACGTCTTAAAATCAAGTAGCACGAGCCCCTCCTAATCCATCAATGACAGAATTGTGGCTCTGTTGCTATGTTGCATCTTTGACAGCCGGATCCATCGAACGATTTTCGTTTCCCCAAGTCTTAGAGCATGTGTCCTATCTCAGACAATGCAGCCTTCGTGCTTTGCAGTTGAAAAAAATGGAAGTGGGCCAATTTCGCAGCTAGCACCTCAGTTGCAATACCTTTCCTAAGCGCTTTTTCTAAGTTCTTAACTAGCTCCATCACTTGTTTCTAATCACTATTTCCTTACAAAGCCTTATCGACTCTAATCTCATAACCTTTTTCAGAGCTAAGCACCATCGGTTATTGACGAGTGTTCCTTTCAACTCCCGCCTGAATAGTTCTCTAAACCGGTCTTTGAAGGCCTGATCAATATCAAGACATACGAAGTAAGAAGTCATAATTATAAATACATGCTTTATTGAATCTAGCAAGAAAAAAACTTTAAGATTGTAAATGGATGTCCATTGAAAACTACTACTCCACTGTAAATATTGCTTCAAGATTTCAAAGAGATACTTTATAAAATATCTTTTGAAGATATCACATACCTATACAGTATGTTAAATATTATTATACATTCTAAATGCATCGTTGAGACTATAGAGTGATTAGTGTATAAATAGGATATCCTAAATTACTGATTTGGCTAAAATTACGACAGACTCGAAATAAATATATCAATATATACGAGTATACGACAGTACACTAACAGGACTCAACAACTCGGTTTTAATTTCCTACTGTAACCAATTTCAGCTTAATTGCTCATGAGTTCGAAAACAGCATGAACAACACAAACTAAATTTTGCACTCAGTGTGTCATGTAAGTGCTGTACGAGCAAACTCTGCATGAGGTCTTCATGATCCAGAAGAACATAAATACTCCAGTCTCGCTTTCCCACCTTCAAATTTCAGATAGTGTATGTTTATATACTTAACAATTATATTAAATATGATTAATATTTATGAAATATTCATTAAACATACTGTCATGTAATACGACATCTAATTCTCACGGTATCTAGCGAGAGAAATGATTTGAATTATGTAGCGAATGTTTCCTATTTCGAAATCACATTTTGCTCTCGTCACAAATACACATGGAAAAACCTTAAATCGTGATAACTTTCAGTTTTTGAAGAACCCTGTAGATATGTGCATGGATACGTTCTCAACTGGCTGATTTCGATACTACAGACAGAAACAGTTAAATTTGATAGTTCCCCTGGGCAAGGCATTAACCTCAACAATTCACATGTCTTTTTATATATTTGTTTTGTTTTAGACATGCCTCTGTAACAAAGTAATTCTTTTATGCTCGAGGTCAAATTTAAAAATATAAATCATGCTCGAACTGGGAAGCGAAACCGGATGGCGTATCTGAGTTGCTATGATTTTAGCTCAAGACGAAACTTGATAGTTTTATTTACTTTCTAACTACTGCTGTTAATTAAATAAGCTATATATTATCCTAGTTTTCAAGTCATTGAAAGATATTTTAAACGTATCACAGATTTTAACCGTGAGAAAATTTGACCCTGCCACTTGAAGCTAATTAATTACTCTCAATTATGCACAGTTCCCATATCTATAACTTGGTGAATTGGAATGCTGAGAACTAAATGTATATTATGGTCGAGATAAAGTACAGCAATGATTAAAAGATACGAACTATCGACCAGTAAGGACGTTGTCGACAAATATGTGATACTTGTAACATTTGCCTCTCTTGAAATAAAATGTGAGCAAAATTTTACTAGCAATCTAACTTTTCCTCCTCCTACCCCTTATTAAATTCACTACTTTACGAACATTGCATTCCATTGAAAATTTGTTTGGATATGCGGGTGTACAGACTAACAGATTTATGTATGACAGCCTATCAGTCGATGTCTGCTAGTGCGTCAGCTAATTTGTTCATAGATTTACTTCTGTCTACGCCTTTCTCCACTCGGCTGACTTACAGATACGAAACTTCGTCTTTGAGTCTTTCGAATTCACGAATAAAATCACACACACACACACACACACACACACACACACACACACACACACACTCTCTCTCTCTCTCAATATCTCTATCTCTCTCACTCTCTTCCCCTCATCTCTTTCTGTGTTATATATGTGTTTGTGTGTATATATATATATGTATATATATATGTATATATATATGTATATATATGTATATATATGTATATATATGTATATATATATATATATATTTGAAG
>NC_068995.1:25249738-25250809 GCF_001194135.2 Octopus bimaculoides
TTATTATTCAAAAAGGCTACCCACAGTTCTTATGACAATGTTGGCAACTGAACAATACCGAGTAATTTTCTTGTATGAATACAAATTGGGTCACTCTGCCACCGAAGCTCTACGAAGCATCAAGCGGGCTTTTGGTAACGATTCTGTTGAGATTAGAAATGTTCAGAGATGGTGCCAACGATTTCGTTCAGGAAAGCCTTAAAAATGAACCAAGAGGGAGACCAAAATCACGTTATTCGGCATGATGAATGTAATGCTTTGGTTAAACGAAATCCGAGAACAACGGTCCGAAAAATCGGATCAGAGCTCCAGACATCTCTTGCAACTGCTTCTCAACACTTGAAGAAAATTGGAAAAGCCAAAAAAATGGATAGGCTTGTTTCCCATCAACTTAATGAGATTCTAGAAACAGACACCTTACAGTGTGTTCCATGTTGATTTCTCGGTTGGAAAGAGAAATGGATACTCTTTGATAACAGCAGGAGGACAGGATAGCGCTTAGATGCCGGAGAGTCACCAAAACACTACCCCAAACCACCATTGCACCCTAAAAAGTTGATGGTCACTATATGGTGGTCAACAAAGGGGGTTATTCATTATTCATTTTTGCAACAAGGAAGAACTGTAACAGCAAAATCCAATTGTCAGGAAATTGATTGTATGCATGAAAAATTAAAAAGGAAGTGAATAGAGGTGGCTTCATGATAATGCACAGCCTCACACTTCTCAAGCTAGGGTCCACAAGTTGCAAAACCTGAATTATGAAATTTTAGCACATCCTCCTTATTCTCCTGATATCTCACCTACCAAATATCACATATTTAAGCACTTCGAGCTTGCTATACGCTATAAAATATTCTTAAATAAAGAAGTGGTAATTAAAGCATTCGAACAGTTTATCAGTGTAAAAGATGACAAATTCTTTGAAGATGGAATATATGCCTTAGAGGAACGTTGGATGAAAGTCATAAATGAACAAGGATCATATTTTGATTAAATAAGAAAAATATCCTAAAACTTCAAAAACAATTTTAATGTTTCCTTTTTCAAATGCGACATTTCATGTGAGAT
>NC_068995.1:25250920-25253736 GCF_001194135.2 Octopus bimaculoides
ATATATATAATATAAATAATATATATATATGTAGATATGAATATAAAAAATGGAACAAAAACGTAACAGAAGACAATAAAACATTCGGACAGATAGACGATACAAAGGCGGACAGGAGAAACAACAATTAGGACAGGCAAAAAAAGACGGGTCATTCATGGCCTTCTTTCCTCAGTCAAGTATACCAGATGTCCTTACTGTTTCGGGCAATTACACTTGAGACAGTTCGATCTGGTTGCCCCCCACCCAAAAGTCTAAGCTAAGAGCATTAGACTTTTTTTGTAAGAAAGCCAGCGAATGAGTACAGAAACAAAGACAAGAAACAGAGAACATGGTATACAGTTACAAATACAGACAACAAGAATATAACAACAGGTGTCTTTCGACTGAGAATGAATCAAATTGAGCTGGCGTGTATGATGTGAAAGCCTAAAGGCAGGAATATAGATGGACATAAGAGGTATTGGCGGTCGGCAGTCAGGCCAAGAAAGAAAGATCATGGCTGGCCGGACGCCGGTCACGTAGAAGGAAGAGAGAAGGGTAGAGGGCAGCAGGATTGAAGGATTAGAAAAAAATCAGAGACAGAGGGTAAGGTACAGGGGAGATAAACAAGGAGGAAAAAGTGGGAGTTAAGGAAAGAGAGGGCCAAGAAATGTGAGAAAGAAAGGGGAAGCGAGAAAAAGAAAAGAGGAAGAAAGTATGCGGGTAACTAAAAGATAGAGTAAGAATCGTACAAAATTTAGATACATACCTACTATAAGGTGAGCACAAGTGTGTACGTACGCCGCTATATGTATATATAAATATAAAAAATGGAACAAAAACCCTATAAAGGACAATAAAACATTAACTGTCTCAAGTGTAACTGCCCAAAACAGTAAGGATTTCTGATATACTTGACTGAGGAAAGAAGGCCACGAATGACCCGTCTATTTTTGTCTGTCCTGCTAACTGTCCGCCTTTGTATCGTCTATGTTGCAATTTTGTTCCATTTTTTAATATTTATATCTACATATAGCGGTGTACGTACACACTTGTGCTCACTATATATATATATGTGTATATGGGTACAGGGCATCACCAACTGTGTGAAGAACATGAAGTATGAAAACAAACGAGTTAAATACGCAAACAACAAGAGAAAAAATGGAAAACAGGACAAGTAAAGACAGAGGATGATCCTTCATCAGATGTCGGCTGTCTGTCTACTCCTCATTTCGAGCATTCAACGACAGTATGAGTCTTTAAAGACAGTTGCTCCCATAAATTCGAAAAAGTAAAATTTAGGGTTTATGGAGGGTCAAAGTTGGGAACAAAAACAGGACAGTGGAGACATACAAGGAAATAGAACGAAAACAAACATGGAGGGTCGTTCCATTTGAACGAGAGGAAAATAGCGAACGCCGGGAGAAATATTTTCTTTGAAAGGAGAAAAGATATGTGAGTGTGTGTTTGTATGAATATACATGTATATATATGAAGTATAAGGAAAGGAAAATTGTAAGTGTAGACGAAATTTAATTCAAAATCCAAGTTGTATATGTGTGTGTGAGCGTGTTTGCGGGTATGTATATATTTTTTGGTGAATGTGTGGGTGAGCATGTGTGTTTCAAGTGAGGGTGGATGAGTATATAAATATAGGCGCATGTACGTGGGTATGCGGGCGCGCATGTGTATGTATGGACTTGTGCGCTTACGCGAATACTATGGAATTTTTACTCCCTTATCTTTACTCCCCACCTCACTTAGCAGTCATTCTAGTAGCTCTTTTGTCTTAATAACACAGTAATTTCCCTTTGTTTAACGGTCATTTTCATAGCACTTTTTCGATGGCCAGATAACTGAAGAGATAGCGGCGTGGGTTTCCGCCCCGACATCCGAAACTCGGAGTTTTATCATGGCTACCGAATAATTGTCACATATTTACAGATATATTCCTCTATTTACATAATATCGAGGTCTCTTTCTTTCTTTTGTTGTCTTACCTTTTCTATCAATACATATATATGTATATATTTGTGTGTCTGCGTTTGTCCCTCCACTATTACTTGACAACAGATGGTGGTGTGTTTACATCCTCATCATTTGGCGGTTCGGCGAAAAAGCTTACAAAGAGTCCATTTGTTCGATTGAAGGCGATGCTGCAGCAACACCACAGTCAAATGACTGAAACAAATACAAGAATAAACGAATATATACATATATATGCACACACACACACACACACACACACACACACACACACACACACACACACACACACACACACACACACACACACACACACACACACACACACGGCTGTGTGGTAAGTAGCTTTCTTACCAACCACATGGTTCCACATTCAGTCTCACTGCTGCGTGGCACCCGGGTCAAGTATCTTCTACTATAGCCTAGGGCCAACCAAAACCGTGTGAGTGGATATGGTAGACATATATAACCGTAAAAAAAAAAAAATCTATATACATGCATATACATATACATCTATATATACATATATACATACATATGAATATATACATACATATATACATATATATATTTGCGTATATATACGTATATACATATATGTACATATATATTAATATGTGAAAACGGAAAATTAATACTGACTATATATATATATATATATATATATATATATTTATTTATGTATTTATGTGTTTCAGCCAAGTGGCTGCGGTCATGCTGGTGCACCACCGTGATTTTCACGTTCCTTGCATGGCTCTTCTCCCCCACCTGACATGGTCCAATCAAGAGTTTTGATGGCACATCTGGTGTATAAGAGAATTTGACATAGCTGCCCTAAACTACGT
>NC_068995.1:25254784-25263525 GCF_001194135.2 Octopus bimaculoides
AATGAGAGAAATTTGTGGTGAAACAGTACAGCAGGGTTCGCCACCAACCCCTGCCGGAGCCTCGTGGAGCTTTTAGGTGTTTTCGCTCAATAAACACTCACAACGCCCGGTCTGGGAATCGAAACCGCGATCCAATGAATTTAAGTTTGAGGCGTTTCTTCTCTTGGTCAACGCAATGGTGGTAGCATCGGTCAATACCTGCGGTTGTTCTTCGGTATGTATGTTCGACGTGATACTGGATATTATTTCAGAGAATTTGACTTCTAATTGAATATAACGGAAGAAGAGGAGATCCACACCGAGTTCTACAGGAAAGCAGCGATTAGAGATATGTTTGTCCAGTACAATCCAGCACTTCCACTCGGTACCAAAATAGGATACGCCAGAAATGAACTTGCACGTATCCAAGGCAAGTGCAGCAAGACAGAGGACAAGGTGACCCACACTACACGTTTTCCAGATATATTAAAAAAAAAACGAGTATCCAAGATCCATTGTAAATCGACTTATGTACCCAAGGCGAACAACACGCCAAACACATAGAAAACCCAGCAACACATGCTGCCTTAAAATACCCCCATTTTAGCGAGAGGATAACTACAGCCATCCGTAGAACCATAAGACGAGGAGGGCTAGACGTAAAACTAACCCACTTCGGCCCCTCTCTGAGAAAACATCTCTCAAAGAAACGAACAAAGGACAATAATCAATGCACATTAACAAATTGTCCCATCTGTGACACAGATTTATGCCAACGGGTAAATGTTGTGTATAGAATACAATGTAACAAAAGTTCTCTATGGGTAGCACAACAAGACCGTTACACGTCCGCATCAAAGAACATCTGAACACGAGAGCCTCCTCCTTCAGAAAACATCTAGACAGATGTCGGAACACCGACAAATGCATAAGTCACAAATGAGGCTAATGAAAGAAATTTAGGTAATTTAAGAGTTAAGGAAGCTATACTCATACACAGACTAGGGTCCCAAATTAACAACAGACTGGAGGTTAGTAATCAACATATTATTTAGCTACATCTGGATGCATGTAGGTTCATTTTTGATAACATGCTCATGTATTGTTTATAAAAAAAGAGGAAAAAAAAGGAGGAGGGGAAAAAAGGGAAGCTGAACGTATAACACATAGCTTAGAAGCAGCACTAAGGATGTGCCAGCACACACGAGATTGAGACATGACCGGCTCTAAGCACTTTTCATGAGGAATTCCGGAAGGAGCTTCGTGAGACCACTGCTGAGACGCTTCCGAAAAAACAAAGAAAAGCCGTTGAAAAACCGGTTATAGCTGCGACTTCATCAATTCCTAGGGATATCTGAAGAAGGAATTTTATTCCGAAATATCATATCAGACTATGGATGATTAAATTACAACAGTTATTATAATCCATTGTTCGTATTATAGTGCATCGTTGTGTCATTAAAAATATATTCTTGTATATATATATATATATGTGTGTGTGTGTGTGTGTGTGTGTGTGTGTGTGTGTGTGTGTGTGTGTGTGTGTGTGTGTGTGTGCACGTGTGTGCGTGTGTATATGTATATATAATAAGAGTAGAAATCAATATATGAATACTTAAAAAAAGTCCGAGGACCGGGAATTCTATTCTAATATAAACAATATGAAAGACCACTATGTAGATCCCTTGTATGCTAAAAATAGACGTCAAACCGTCTTAACATGAAGTGTGTATGTGTGCATATATATCTTTATATATATCTATATATATGTATATATGTGTATATATATGTATATATGTATATATATATATATATATATGTATATATGTGTATATGTATTTATATATATGTGTATATGTATATATGCACATATATATGTATATGTATGTGTGCATATACATATATATATGTCCATCTGTAAAGCTAAGTCTGTCTTTCTATCAAACGCTCTCACTTTCCCTGTCATTCTATTCTCACATATATATTTTCAACTAACCGCCTCGTCTGTCTGTTAGTGTTTCTATTACTAACCGAAGAAAAAAAAATATATATAAAGAGGCATTAATAAAAAATGTTCGCCATTGTTAGCAACAGAATGAATGTGGTAGCGTTAGTGTGTGTCGGTATTAGTTGTGGTGCTTGGTTTATTTGTGGAGGTGGTGAAATCTGTGACTGTGATTTTAGTTTTAGTGACGGTAGTGTTGGAAGTGGTGGTGATTCGGTGATGGTAGAACTATTGCTATTGGTTTAGGTGGTGGTGAATAGGAAATTGTAGCACAGATTCGCCGGGATGTAATGCAATATGGTTGGCACACATTTGCCAGTGTCAAAAATATGTTTAATGCTGTGTGTGCTTAAAGCTATGTACATATGCAAATAGGAACATGGGAATACAGGCAAGTAATAACAATACAAGCAAAAAATAAGACAAAAACGAAAAACAAAAACAAAGTACACATACCGGGACAGAACCGCTGTGCAAACAAACCTATTTGATGATGTTGGCTGTGGATATTTCCAATGTTTAAATATAACGAGTCCCCACTACAACAAAGAGTAACTTAGCTATGAGTGAAGAGAGATATCAAGAGAAGAATAGAAGATTGCTGCAATGAACAGTAGAAAGGAAAATAAAGTAAAATAAGTAGTAATAAGAAAATATGAAAATAGAAAGATTTGGAAAGCAGAAAGAGGAAAATAAATGGTATTTAAACAACAGTTACAAAACAAAGAACAAAAGAATTTCCAAGAAATTTAGAACAAAATTGAAAGTAAAAAATTTAAACATTAAAAGAAAATGCTTCTAGATTACTAGAACAGAATATTTTGAAGAGAAAAGGAACTTGAAAAAACAAATAATAAAAGAAACTGGTAAAACGAGAAAATTATAGACGAAAATATAAGTCGGAAAGGAAATAATAATTTTTTACAAATCAAATGAAAGAAGAAAGATATAGTAGTAAGTTGAAATTTAGTCAAACTGTCAAACAGTAAAAAAAAAAAAAAAAAAAAAAGAGAGAGATGAGAACGAAAAATTAAAGAGAAATAAAGAAAATGAAATGAAAAAAAGAGACTGAAAGTAATTGAAGAAAGTAGGGAGTAGGGAAGAAAGAAGAAAAGAAACAACATAGAAAAGAATAAAAACTGATGAGTAACATTTATTCTTCCCTTTCGTTGTGTTGTAATAATTCAATGTTGCAATATTTGGGTTAATTAAAACTAGAATTTTGTGGGAGGTGCTTTTGATTGAACATAATCCTTTATCAAACAATGTTGTACTTAATTCTCGTGTGCGCGTATGTGAGTCGTCCTGTATAGTAGGTTAACTGCGCTAGTGATTACCATAACTTTAACAGCAGAAAGTAGTTTAAGGTATGCCACTCATCAAATTGGAAATGCTATTATTTCTTAGGTTTTGTCTATAAAGAACATTTGGAGCCATTACAACAATGCTCTCACCAATTATAAATTAGTTAACTTAATCATCACACATTGCCTATTTAGAAATATGTGAAGTGGGACACTGAGAAATAACAGGTTCATTCATAAAGCTGCCGCCATTACACTTCGACAGTATGATTCACTGAATATAATCATATGGCATGGTGAAGGAACAAACGTACATATGGATGAGAATTGGCTAACCAGCAAAATCGTTGGAGTTACATATAACATGATTAATCCTATACATATTAACATTCTACACTAAAATAACACAAAAACACCTACAAATTCGTGTACAATGCTCATACATAACTGAAATTATTATAAGCAAAGCATATCAACTCACAATAAGAACATAAACACAATGCTACTGATGATACGGAAGGGTTCGAGATATTGCGAAGGATTCAGAAGAATTTACAATACTTCTGCGTAGCTCCTGCAGTTTCTGCAGAGGCAAAGCCTCACCTACACACACACACACACACATACACACACATACACACGCGCGCGCGCGCAAACACACACCACACTCACACATGTAAGCAGACGCACGCACAAACACACGCAAATACACACACTCACACACATGCAAGCACACGCACACACACTCACTCACTGCTATATACACAATAAAAGTATAAACCAAACTACACAAAGAAGTGCACTGATGCATATTCAAATACATGGGATTCCCAATGGTCAGTATATAAAACCTATTCAATTATACTATAATACAACAGTGTGATAAAGTAATTTTTTAGCCTGGCATGAATCTAAATACCTTTACTAGCTTCAAAATTATGACATCCATACTTTTCTTAAATACAAAAAGAATTGCAGTAAAGAAATGAAACTGGACCGTAGACTGCGTTTGTAGAAAGTTGATTACCGAATCAGTACCATATGCCAGATAGAAGCTACAATAAGTATAAACACATATACACAATGCACACAGAGGTACACATCTCCAGACGCACTCTCATTCACATGCAAACATACAAACACATGCGCGCACGCACGCTCGCACACGCACGTGCACACACAAAATTAAACATAACATATTGTGCAGTTATTACGATCAAAACAAATAGAAAAGATCCAACCAGGACTTTGTAACGTTTTTCTCTACCGTTTTATATCTGATCACATGCGTGGAACCATGGCTAAGTATCTTCTAAGTCTTGGGAATGGATTTGGTAGATGGAAACTGAAAGAAGTTCGTCATATATATATATATGTGTGTGTATGTACGCGTGTGTGTGTGTGTATGTGTGTCTATGTGTGTGTGTATGTGTGTGTATCTACTACACAGAAATTCTGTCTGTGGGTGTATTTGTGGAGTTGTTAGCTAACTCTTACATCGTTTTATCGATTTTGATGAAACTCGACACGTGAGTAGAACTCATATCTGGAAACATTATGGCATACTACGATCGTTGAAAAAAACCGATAATAGGGCCCCTGGAAGGGATCCTTGTATATATCTAATATATTTCATTTTAACAGCCAAGGGAAATAACCCATTAATTTTCCTAAATAATTTGGCATAAATCAAATTGAGTATGCTTACTTCTTAGTATTTGAACTGTTACAGTTATTTTCGCAATTTATCCAGTACAACGCTTAAACAAGTAAATAGTATTTTCCTAAAAAAATATATCCACTTATTTCGGTTAGTGACTTATTCACGAATATACCAGCACTAGCGCCGCTGAGGGTAATATTCTCTGGGAACGCACAAAAGCCCTTTTCAGAGTTATTTACTTTGAATTGTCATTATCTCATATCTGATTAGCATATTACGTAACATGCTTCACACTTTTCGTATACATACCTTATTAGTATTTTCTCCTAAGTTCTATATACTCTGGGAACGCATTAAAGCCCTTTTCGGGGATACTTTATTTGAATTCTTACTACCGGGTTATTAATTTCATGTTATTACATAACTGATTTCACAATTTAGGTATTCATAACTTATTGGGATTTCCTAATAACAAGATCGTGTGTAAGATAGTTCGGAATTCTCTGTAAATGCCAAAAACCGTTTTAAGGGCTACATACTTTGTATTGTTGTTATTGGATTAGCGAAACAATTACGAGAACAGAACGAAGGGATAAGCCCCGCTTTCCCGGGAATTACCGGGTACGTCAGCTAGTATATATATATATATATGTATGTATGTTTGTATGTGTGTGTCTGTCTGTCTTCCACAGAACGCTATAAGCCATTGTTGGCTTGTTTACGTCCCAGAAACGGTGACTTCCCAATAACGGAAACAAGTAAACCATATAAATATAACTCAGTAAGCAAAATGTCCGTTTAACAAGCACACTGCTACATCATCAAATCAACAGAGTTTGTTTAACAAGCGGAAAATTATCCTTAAGTCACTTTATAACAGTTCAACAGACACATTTTCCCTGCAGAATCCTATCTTTGTCTTAATAAGGGTCAAATAAATTACTTAAATGCAATAGTAAGGGGGTTGGTTATCTAATCACAATACAGATGATAATAAACGTGTTAAACTTCCGTCCAGTCTGCTAGACTAAAACCGCTCGAAGTGGTATCTCACCATGACTGTTATCCAATGACTGAAACAAGTACAAAAGTAAAGATAAATGAAGAAGGATATTCCTACATATGCAGGGATACGAAGAATATGTACACACACGTGGAATGATTATAATATCAGATGATAGTAAATGCGATAAACTTCTATCAAATCTGCTTTAATGGATACGGAGTGAACTAAGATATCACATACTAGAGTTAATGGGGTTTCTTTATAGTGAAGCAAAAGTACACTTTCGTTTTCACGTACACGCGCTCCAATAGCTATAGCTTGACATACGCATGCATACTTACTTGACATATACAGGGATATATATATATATATATATATGTGTATGTGTGTGTGTGTGTGTGTGTGTGTGTGTGTGTGTGCGCGCGTATGTATTTATGTGTACTTTATTTAAAAGTAGCAGAAATATAACAAAAGACTGTTACTCGGAGTTTCATCAAAATACACAGATGCATACGTACAGACAGTATACGTGTATAGGTATATATATGCAAGACATAAATACATGCACGAATACGCATGTATACACATATGCACGCAGTCAAGCTCGCGCACGAAAACTATTACCCGTTGGTAACAGTAATTGTATCTCAACTTTATGGAGTGGAGGGGGAAGAGTAACCTATCGATAAGGACGTCACTGATGTAGATAGAGAGAAAGTGTGGTTATCGTGAGGGAGGAAAGGAAGAAAGAAAGAAAGGAGAGAAAAAAGGAAGGGAAGAAAGAAATAGAGAAAGAAAGAGAGAAAGAAGGAAAGATAGCAAGAAGGAAGTGTGGCGCATATAACAAACGTACACAAAATTGGATTGCGTATATAAGTGTGTACAAAAATGTATATTAGCATCACGTATATAGGGATATGTACGCAAATACTCACAAACATAACTGTATACGTGCGTATGCACAAATTCAAGTATGTGTGAGCGTAAACCTGAGCGCAGATTCTCATATATAACATAGATGCACACACGCGAATAAATGTATGTCTGTGTAAATAAATATAAGCATACACTCTTACCCATGCATACACAAAGACGCACACACACGAAATCATTACTTTATGTGCACAAGTGTAAACCTAGGCTCTATACGTAAGCATAGACGCACACATACGAATACATATGCATTGCTACAATACAGACATCCACATAAAAAAAGGCTTCTAGGTCTCAGCGTATGTACGAAGACAACTTTTTAAGAAATTGCTGGGTGTATAAAAGTTAAAATTGGGCAAAAATACATGCATAATAAAATTCCATATATCGAACCGCATATTACTCTACCTCTGGTATTTGAGTACTCTTTTTTCCACTTTGCTGCACATTTATGTGCTTACTACGGTATATATATATATATATATATATATATATATATATATACAGGGTGGTCAGAAAGTCACGCATCATGAGAATATCAAGTATGCTTTATTTGCAATGAAGTAGGTAATCCATTAAAAATATTCAAAGTATTGGTCATGTAGCTCTAAATAAGTGCTCATACGTAATTTGAAATTGCGATGAACCCTCTCAAATAGCTCTTCATTGCCGCTGTCTTGTTCACACGCTTCAACAATTCTTTGAAGATGTCCTTGGTCACGAATCTTTTCAGAATACACAAGAGATTCAATGTAGCTCTAGAAAAAAAGGTCCATGAGAGCTAAATCTGGTGACGGTGGTGCCCATTCAATTAGCCCGCGACACCCGAGACATCTCCCTGGAGAATGTTCATTCAGAAAATCACGAATGTGTAACGCATAATGGGGCAGAGCCCCATCCTACTGAAACCCTTCCAAGTGAATGCACGTGAGGCATCATTTTGTTGCTAGGCATGTCCAAATACGAATCACCTGTCATAGAGCCCTCAAAATTAAATGGTCCAATTATTTTATTGTGCCAAATCCCACACCACACCATTACCTTGTCCCCGCCTTGCTGGTTGTCTGCCTCCATCCAATGAGGATTGGTTTGAGAGTAATATCGGCAGTTGTGAAAACAGATAGAAAAAGAGAATGTTAGCAATTTCACATATTGCAGGATGGTACATGACTTTATGGCCCCTTATATGTGTGTATGTGTGTGTGTGTGTGTGTGTGTGTGTGTGTGTGCGTGTGTGTGTTCGTGTGTATGTGTGTATGTGTGTGTGTGTGTTAAATAAAATGAAACAACAAAGGCAGTGTCAAATTTCTAGGACATTTATAACTGTTTGAGGGATGTAAAAGATATCCCATCATCATAGACGATATGAGAGAGTCAAACAGAAGGAAATAGTAGAGTTCAATATAAGAATTTATTCTGGAAAGGGAGAGATATAAGAAGTATAAAATGAAATATGAGGATAAAAAGATATATGGTGGATGTTAAAGTTGCACGTGGATAAGAAGCCACTTTATCTTTTCTATACAGCTCATTCCTTGGATAATGGAAAAGCAACTTAAACATCCAATATACATTTTTTTTGTCCTCACATTTCTCTTTCTTTTATCTCTTATCTGATGATGAGATATCTTTTATATCCCTGAAACAGCTGCAAGACTACCTTTCTCATTATAAATATCCTAGAAATTTCACACTGCCTTAGCTTTGAAGTCTTATTTTATTTAACATATACACGGTCACACATTACCCACATTAGACTCCTCATACACACACACACACACGCACACGCGCACGCACGCACGCGCACGCGCACACACACGCACGCGCACACACACACACACACACACACAC
>NC_068995.1:25263775-25266637 GCF_001194135.2 Octopus bimaculoides
GCCATAAGTAACTATATATTTTCTTTTGCTTGTAACTTTGTTGATACTTATTCAATTTTTCTATTTCATGTCATTTGAAAGCTGAAATCTTATATTTTTATTTCTTTTTAGCTCGAATTTGTTCCTTAAGTTCAACAATGTTGCGGGACTTTGTTGAGTAGACTTTCTCTTTGAGAACGCCCCACAGGAAAAAAGTCGGGTGGGGTCAAATCCGGCGAACGAGACGGCCACTCAAGCGGTCCTCGCCTGCCAACCATCGACAGGGCAGGTTGGCGTCCAGCCAGTCTCGCACAGGCGTAGCATAATGGGTGGGTGCCCCATCCTGCTGAAAGTACAGACCCTCTGCTCCATCCTGCTGTTGTAATAACGGCAAAAGCAACTTCTGTAGCATAGCCAGATAACTTTGTGTAGAACCATTTCAAAACCGCAATCTTTTGCTCTTTTGTTAATCGGGTGGACATAATCGATATAACAGTACATCTGAAATAGACAGGAAAAAAGAAATAAAAATATAAGATTCACCAAACCCGTAATTGTAGGGCTATTTTTAGAAATGTTATAAACAACATTTCCCATGGATTTTTACATTTCAATTATCATCATCATCTCCTTCATTAGTGTTGTCGTTGTTGTTGTTGTTAATGGTGGTGGTGGTGGTAGGAGTAACTGTGGTTATAAAGCTTTAAATCTAAAAATAAGATAATTTTTACTGATTTTTCTCTTGACTTAGCTAGTAGTTTCCTGCTATCATTATAATAAGCACCTTTAGTATTGTTGTTGTTAGTGTAGTGGTCGTAGCAGTATTAGTATTATTGTTTATTTAGCTTGGGTTGAAATTTATTAATAAAGTTCTTTTCTCTGATTTTTCTTTCAATTTCACTTGAACTGTGTAGTTTGTAGAATGGAAATATTATAAATATTTTCCTACCGCATGTTGCTAGATGGTTGCTCAAAGGGTCTCTAATTTGCTGTCGGTGCAAATGTGAAAGTTCTGAGAGTGCATTTCCAGCCTTACCTACATATAGTTCTTCACAATTTGGACATTTGATGCAATAAATTAAATTTCTGGGTCTACAATTTCTTTAATCAGGTACTTCCGAGGAAGTATGGGTGCCGCTAAAGAAATCCATTTCGGCATATTTTTCACATTTATATGCCTTCCCGAAGTTTTGTTTTCTTATGTTAAGAAATTTTTTCCATCTCTTTTTCTTTTTCGATGTCTTTCGTTTTCCAGATTTCTTTCGTTTATTTCTGACATCCAAGGATATTGTTGTAGGTTATATTCTTGATTTCAGAGAGGAGTACCAGAGGAAGAAACAAAACTTCGATGGGAGCTTACCTTGACAAAATTTGGGACCAACATCTCCATTACACTGTGTAAAAAATCCCGTTACAAAGCCAAATACGAAACTATCGATGGTCAAATTGGAGACGAAATATCAAAACTAACGACTAGTAATATAACGGAAAAATGCGAGAACTCTGGATCAGAGATATCTCAAAAGTAGAAAGCAGATCAAGAAAGTTACGGCCACAGAAAGAATTATCTCTCGACAAATATGCTACCAATTACGGTAAAGACACTAGAACTGTGAGAAATAACATTACAAGTTGATAAGTTCACCAATATAATATACGCCAGAACACGTGGCGACATGAACACTCGTTTCACCAGGAATTGAAGATGAACTACGGTAAGAACTCTTCCCTTTTTGTACGCAAATACCCTAATGCACACAATATGAACAAAAAGCACAAACAAGATATATATTCCTTTAAGCAGACCATTAGGAGTGGAAATAACAGGAGATCGTTTTCATGACCACAACAGAGATTGCCCACAAGAAACTGGGCAAAAAACCGATCTAGCTCTCGAAGTAAACCTAGGTCATTCCTCCAGATAGTTAAAAAGAATACTAACAACAAATTGAAAAATAATATACATAATACCAAAAACAGGAGAGAAAACATAACGAAACCAAGTAAAATACCACAACCAAAACGCAAAGTCCATCAAACAAGCATCAACAGGAACATAAGTCATAAACAGAGAAAAATCCATTTTTTAACGTCACAACAACAAACAGCGGAAAAAGAAAAATTCAAGAGGAAACATACCCAAAACAACTGAACATATAGATCCTAAAATAATCAATCTATCCAAAAGAGATCTTGACAATGATTGAAATCCAACTTCTGTCAAAAGGACTGAAATTTACACCTACATAAGTTTGTGAAGGCGAAACAGACTTCTCTATCCAGCTGGCAAGCTACTTCAGGCTGATGACGAGCAAAGACTCAGAAACATGTCCCTAAATGCTGGCTAGGCTGGGTGGGGGAGCTTGTCTCCCCTTCACAAACTTAAGGACACAGTAATTGTGTCAAGGCCGACAGGAAGCGGTCCAGCTTCCTAGGGCTAAACGGCGGTAGTGTGTTCCCTTATTGGGATTCTCACATTAAGTTGACAATATACTACAACTTTATATATATACATATATATATATATAAAAGATAATAAGAGTGAAAAAACTACAGAAGGCTTGTGTTACATGGTTAAAGTATATATTTAAATTATGTCAGAAAAATGTTACAAAATCTTTTTGGTATATAAACATTGTATTTTGAGAAATAACCGGTTTCGTGTTGTTTTTTCAAATTTCTCTACTTCATTGTAACGTGTTCGCTCCAGTCTGAAAAAGAAGAGTTCTAGATAGGGGGAGGTAATTAGGGATTTCTTCCGGTACAGGGGAGATAATGGAAATCTAGGAGGTGGTTGAATTTGATTAATTTACCATGGTTTTGTTCTATATTTTTTCCCTTTTTTCTCAGTGGGGTGATGAATTTCCTTATTTAAATGTGTTG
>NC_068995.1:25266647-25267135 GCF_001194135.2 Octopus bimaculoides
GGCACAAGTAAAGTTAGATTTAACTTTGAATTTGTGTCCCTCTTTGAAGAGGAATTCTGAACCTTCTAGAATGTTTGGACATGTTGCAAAATTTGGTCGACCACATTTTTTTACTTTCGCATCTGTTATTGTGGAAAATAATTTTGCCTTTGTGAGGATCTTTTTCAGTGATTTTGGTTGTTTGTGGCTTTTGATGATTTTGTGTGTGTGTAAAATTTCCTTTAATTTGGGGTCCTTATGTAGCATTGGTATGTTTTGGGTGATGATGGTGAAGGCTTCTTTGTTTCTGGGGGGTTGTATGTGGATATGTACGACAGTATTTTCGGGGAAGGTGTGTTGCTGTGTTTAACTTTTCTTAAGTTTTCTATGTTAATTTGTGATGCACGTCTGATTCCATCCTCTATGAGTTGAACTGGGTAGTGTCTGTCAATTAGTGTGTTTTTGAATTCTTGTAGTCTGTAGTCTCTAGTATTTTGTTCTGACACTAT
>NC_068995.1:25270642-25271584 GCF_001194135.2 Octopus bimaculoides
CACCACCACTACCACCACTACCACCACCACCATCATCATCATCATCATCATCATCATCATCTATATACATGTATATATGTATATACTTCCCCACACACATACATCAACATATTGATCCGTGATAGAAAATTCAACAAAAAAGTACTCCATCTGGTGAGAGATAAATATTCTTTATTTAACAGTCACAATACATGTATTAAAACACTACTAATAGTTTCATATATTGAGAAAATTCAAACATATTCTTCAGGCGCAAATCACATATCATAAAGAACTAAAGAAATTGAATAATAGAAGAAACGCAAAAAAACTGAGAAGGCAACATATAGAAAACGTAGACACTTAACAACGGAAAATGGAAAACGAAAAACAGAAACTACAATGTAAAAAATAAAAAATAAAATGGTAAAAGAGCTATCCTTCTTAGACCTTAAAAGATAAGGCTGGAAAAAAAATGTCAGTTGGGAATAGACAGAATTTTCCAATTCTTCAAAATGTATTTAAACATATACATGCAACCACTGAAAATTTCTGACCTGGCGTTCAATAGAAAGTTAGGGATCTTAGATCTGAACATGATCTGCATTCTTTCAGCCAAACATAGTCTGCATTTATTCGATCCATTCACATAAGGTATGGATTTCTCAATTACTTTCCATTTAATCAATTGCGGTGTTTCGTTATCTTTCAAAGTCCATATGTAGTTAGAAAACTTAGTAGCTTTACTTAATAAACTTAATTAAAGTGACTAGACGCAATTTAATACCAAAAAGGAAATAATTCACCGTCACTAAAAATAACCAAGGGTGCACGTACTCTTTAGCTAAAGAGACCAAGGGTGCAGGAACTCTTTAGCTAAATAGTCTTTGACTCTTATTTCTAGCAATGCTGGTGCTCCCTGCGCCCTTGGACACTTCTATATATATATATATATATATATAT
>NC_068995.1:25272236-25274173 GCF_001194135.2 Octopus bimaculoides
ATATATATATATATATATATATATATATATACATATATATACACACACATATATATACACACGCACACGCACACACATATTATACACACATATGTATGTGTATGTGTGTGTATGCATGTATGTATAAATGCAGGTATGATTATGGATGGAGGTATTGCTGTGAGGTTAAGATGCCTGCTTTGCAACCACGTGGTTTCGAGTCCAGTCTCACTGCACGGCACCTTGGACTAGTTTCTTCCCTGTGTCGGACAACAGCTAATGTGCGAATTTTGTAGACAAAACTGTGTGGAAATCTGTCGTGTGTGTGTGTGTGTGTGTGTATAAAGAAGTATAAAATAATGACTCAGAGAGTCGTGTGGCTATTACAGTAGGCTCCTCTTTTGAAATCAGTTATCAGTCACAATGTAATATAATGTAATATGTCCTGTAAGTAAAAATCTAGAGAATCCGAGCAATAAATTATACATTGAAGAATACATAAACCGTAAAGTCTGGAGGTATGAGAGGTGAAAATAGATTTCGTATGACTTCGAGACGTTTACAGCTGTTTTGTTACTTTCTTCATGAATTCGGGATGATTTGTGCAACTAAAACCCTTCGATGCAGTGTTGCATCATGACCGCCATCCAATGACTGAAGTAAGTAAAAAATAAAAGATAAAAGACAGATATATCTACATATACAGAGTATACAAAGAAAATGTACACACACATAAAATGATTATAAAATCAGTGTTAAAATACGTTTCATTTTCAAAATTCAGTTTCCAAATTGATGACTATTGTGGCCCAGCCACTGCTGATTATGCAAGTATCATGAAACATTTCGTTCTTGGCTGCCTTCAATTTGTCGACTGTTGCTGGTTTTATGCCATAAACATTATCTTTTACGTATCCCCGTAACAAAAATGTTTAGTGGCGTGATGTCCAGTAAAAGCAACTAGCTTTCTACTGAACCCCTTCGTCCAATCTCTCAGCTCAATAAGATCTCAAGATAGATTATTATGACTGTGTAAGGGCTTCCCATCATGTCTTGCTGGAAATAAAATCCTATGTCAAAGTCCTCGTGAATGCTTGGTATGACAGATTGTAGCAAGTTCGAGTAAATGGGACCGTAAAAATAGGTTCAATTAATCCTATATTTAGTGTGTTAGCATGATATTTCTCCGTAATATGCGGATTCTCAGATCTCCAATAGATGCAGCTGTGGCGGTTAATCGAGCCATTTAATATAAATGTAGCCAAGTCATTCTGTTTTAGAAAGTATGCATCTTCTACACATCTTGTCAAGTACACTCACAAAAATTTCACTCTTCAGTCCGAATCATTTTCATTGAAAGCATGGAATATTCTTGGAATGTAATTTTTACAATGACAGCACTTCAAAATGCAGGACGATTGATTTTGAGATCCTATCTCACGACCTGCTTGCCGCGCAGATTTTGTTTCTAGTTTTATTTCATGTTTTGTGGGGCTGTGAACATTCTGAACAGCTGCTTCAGATCTATCCCTAATTCAAGTGATGGTAATTCACGAAGGTAGATCTTTTTAAACTATCTCTGTACTTCGACTGCCCTCTCAAACTTCCAGTACCACTTTGGGACAAATTTCCTTTGCTCGAAACATTCTGGCATAAATCTACAAAGAAATTACAATTCAGTTATCATCTGTTGAAATGACTATACCGTATATGCGGAGACACTGTATGCATATATACACAGACACACATTATCATCTACTTACACCTATATATAGACATATGTACAAAAACATCCCAAATATATATCTACACACGCAAATGCAGGAACAATAATCATCCAAATATTTTTAATTAAGTATACACTTTGATTTATACAGTCACTTACGTACATGCACACATACACAACATACGCGTGCGTGCACACACACATTTATATATATATATATATATATATATAT
>NC_068995.1:25274612-25276013 GCF_001194135.2 Octopus bimaculoides
ATAGATAGATAGATAGATAGATAGATAGATAGATAGATAGATATAGATATATACAACCTAAATACACACACATACATACACACATACATATGCACGTACACACACACACACACACACACACACACACACACACACACACACACATATATATATATATATATACATGTACAGGACCAAATAACAATTCATATATTGCTTCCCGTGTAAGCGTGTAAGCCAATCGCTTTTCGCAACTAGCTGAGCAGTCACACTAGCCACATTCAATGAATAGATATTCCTACTATGGAATATTATGCAAGTATTGTAACTTTGTTGGTACATTAAATACTTTTATTAAAGCATTAGATTAATCAAACGTATCAAATGAATTCAAAGGTTTGTTACTGTCATTTTTATTTATTTTTACTAAGCATTACATTTTTACTTAACTATTTTTACTTAACATTATAGATGCAAGGGACTATTATTCAGTTTTCCTATTAAGCGGTTGTAATGTACCGGTTATTATTTTGAGGTATTCCAGTGTACATAATTTAAACTCATGCCTATTCCCTTAAAGTCGGATGCAGATACTATCTTCTTTAATGTTGAAGACCAGAATATTCATTAATGTTTTATGTTTAAAGTTATACTTAAGTGTAGAAATTGTGTTTTCAAGTTAGCAGCTGAGACGATTGTTTTTCCTACAACCACTATTAGGTGACATTACACTAAAATACAATATTGCTTATTTAGCAATTACTTTTAAGTAGGTGTTTATGGCTATTCTACAGTTACAATTTATTGCATTCCGTATTTGAAAACTGCGAGGAAAAACTAGGATTTTATCTTGTGTAGCATTTTTTTTTTTTTTTTGCTTTTCAGTTGCTGTAGAAAAAATTATTGTTATTGATATAAGCATCTTTCTCCTAATTTTACCAGTTTTATCGGAGTGATTACCTGCATTAATAGAAGCAGTATTTTCTCAGCTTCAAGGAGAGATCTACTTACATTCCTATTGAGTTTGTATTGTTAGCATGGTGTTAGTATCTTGTATAGCTTTAGTACTTTTCTGAAGGAGGGAAAGAGTTCCTGTCAGTATTTTTATAGCTTTCATTCCTTTCAGAATACATATCATGTCATTGAGTTGTAATATTTCTATTCAATGTCATACAGAAGTGATTATTCCTATAAGAATGTTAGCTATACTTCAAAGGTTGGCGTAATTACTGGTGTAGTGGTAATTTGGGAAATATATAGTAATTTTATAATTTATCGTGTGCATGGGGAACAGTTATAATCACAACAATGACGTATTACAACAACCATTAGCGTATTCACTTCCGATTCAACCGGAAAGTATTAACAGTGAGTGTGGATGACAGATATATATATATATATATATATATATATATATATATA
>NC_068995.1:25276395-25277455 GCF_001194135.2 Octopus bimaculoides
ATTACAACCTGTGTGATCCATAGGGATCTTTGATATTAAAATTGTAACCTTCTCATCAGGGAAAGCATGGGAATCATCTTAAACCTAAAACACTTACGTTTAAGATGATTCCCATGCTTTCCCTGATGAGAAGGTTACCATTTTAATATCAAAGATCCCTATGGATCACACAGGTTGTAATCCTTTGAAACATATGTAGGAATAAAGTATGCAATTATAACATGCGTTTTCTCCAATCCTTAAATTCTTAAATATATATATATATGTATATATATGTGTGTGTGTGTATGTACATACATACATACATATGCACATATATACGTGTGTAAAAGGTCGAATGTCGATTCTTCCTTTAATTGGAGTGGTTCCAAAAAGATTTCTAACGTTGATTCTTCATATTTTGCTGAAAGTTTACTGGTGTAAATTGGCGAAGATATGAAAAGTAGTATTAGTATATTAAGTATATGATTAATTCATAGAACGAAGTTCTACAAATCCAATCATATTTGTCAAATATGGAGGAGATAATATATTAAAAAGTTGTAAAAAGTTTATTCATGCATAAAATTGTGTGGTACATGGAAATAAATTTATTTTAGAATTTTGCAAATATCATAATACTCATCAGTGCAGAGAAAAAAATAATAGGAACTTAAAAAAAACAGCAGAGAAGTTGGATTCATGAGTTTCATGTTTATCTGTTCCTATCAGTGTGTGATAGTGATGGGAATCATGTCAATTATTAAACCACAATAATTGACATGATTCACATCACTATCACACTGATAGGAACAAATAAACACGAAACTCATAGATTCAACTTCTCTGCTCTTTTTTAAAGTTCCTATTATTTTTTCTCTGCACTGATGAGTACTAAGATATTTGCAAAATTCTAAAATGAATTTATATCTATGTACGAAACGATTGTATGCATGAATAAAATTCTTACCACTTTTTACCATCTTATCTCCTCCATTTTTGACAAATATGATTGGATTTGTAGAACTTCATTCCATAAATTAATCATGCACTTATTATATATATATATATATATATATAT
>NC_068995.1:25279441-25280588 GCF_001194135.2 Octopus bimaculoides
TATATATGTACATACATACATACATACATACATACATACATACATACATATATACATACATATATACAGGGTGCCCCAAATTTTCACTGATGGTTTCAGTTTTTAATAATTTCCTTAACTTTACAAATAAATGTATGAAATTTTTATATAATATAAAGGACATAATGGAAATTAATATGCTTAAGTCAAATTTTGCACCACCACTACATCACATCTGAAAAATGACATTGCTGAAATGGCAGCCATTTTCGGCTTCGCATGCTCGTGCTCTTTCCAAAACTTGTACCATAACACGCTCAAGAGTTTCAGACCCCACTTCTCTGGTTTCTCTACTGATGTTCTCCTTCAGCTGCACCAGGATCTGCAGTTTATTGACGTAAACTCTCTCTTTCAGGTATCCCCACAAGAAAAAATCAGGGTTACTCAAATCTGGGGAATGTGAAGGCCAAATGACATTACCGTAGCGGGAAATTATTCTCTCTCCAAAGCACTGCCGTAGCAACTGCATTGTTTCTCTTGCAGTATCAGCAGTTACCCCGTCTTGCTGGAACCATGTCTGAGGTCTACATAGAATGGCCTTTCCGTTCTCCAGACTTGTATGTATGTGTGTGTGTATATGTTTGTGTGTCTGTGTTTGCACCCAACATCACTTGGCACCCGATGCTGGTGTGTTTACGTCCCCGTAACTTAGCGGTTCGGCAAAAGGGTTCGATAGAATAAGTACTAGGCTTGCAAAGAATAAGTCCTGGAGTCGATTTGCTCGACTAAAGATGATGCTCCAGCACGGCCGCATTCAGATGACTGAAAAATGTAAAAGAGTAAAAGAATATATGTATTTATATTCCATAAGATAATTGACTCCTTTACTAAGGAAGAATATAATTATCTATTTTGGGACCCCGACTTGCGACTGAAGGATCGCCTGCAGGCGGCATGAGACTTAATCGGGGAGGCAGAGTGAGAGGTCTGAGCGCCTCGATTGGACCGTTGAATATTTCTGAACTTTTTTGATTGATAAGAGGCTCAGCACCTCAATTTGTAATTATTGTAAGAGGTCCAACAGCTCATTTGTGTTTTTAAAAAAAGAACAATATTCTCGAGAAGCATCGATCGGCTAGCGTCGTCTGCTTCTCTCACCAATATCATT
>NC_068995.1:25280935-25284421 GCF_001194135.2 Octopus bimaculoides
AGTAACCGATAGAGTAAGTAGTAGACTTACAAAAAATAAGTCCTGGGGTCGATTTATTCGACTAAAGGTGGTGCTCCAGCATCGCTGCAGTCAAATAACTGAAACAAGTAAAAGAATAAAAGAATACGTATATATGTTTTGGACCAAAACTCCTTAATAAATTTTCTGATGTCATCCCTTTTTGTAACCATAGGTTTTTCTCAACCTTCTTGAAGAGATACAAAAATAAGGGTAAAATTAAAATGAGTTGTTTCAGAAAACCGCCCAATTTGTTATCTTAACTTGAAATTGAATAGAATCTGTAGCAAATTTTTTATCTTTGAATTCCTATTTTAACTTGTCTGCAGTTGAACAATGTAATAACCAGAAATGTGAAGTTTTCTTTGGATGAAAAGATGTTGCCGTTGGATTTCTTTAATGGATTGTATGTACATTAACGATGTGAAGCAGTATCATTTAAAACGATCGTAGAGATGGGCTTGGATGGACTCTGTTCTGGTTTCCATAACTTTATCTTTATTTATATTCTTGTATTTCTATATATTTATATTTAAATTATTTTAGCTCCATTGCCTTAAATTTTTAGTCGCCTTTATTATGCATGAATTTATTCCATATATTTTTCTTCATTCAACTTCACTCGTATTACCTTTTTAGGTTTTATCACTTTTTATTCGTGTATATGTGTATATTTTATACTATTGAGTTTTACCATTGGGTGCCTAATTCTTTTAATATATATTTATATTCGATTTTTGATATATATATATATTCATATGCATATATATATATATATATATATATATACACACACATACGTGCATACATACATACATACATACACACATACATACATACTGCGTGGTAAGTAGCTTGCTTATCAACCACATGGTTCATTCCCACTGTGTGGCACCTTGGGCAAGTGTCTTCTACTATAGCTTCGGAACGACCAAAGCTGACACCCTAACCACTAAGCCACGCGCCTCCACAATATTATGTATATATATATATATATATATATATATATATATATATATATATATATATATATATATATATATGTATGTGTGTGTGTGTATATATACACACACATATATTATATATGTATACATATACATATGTATATATACATACACATATATATGTTTATTTATTTATATACATGCGCGTGTGTTTGGTGTGTCTGCGTCTTTGAGTCTTTGTCTCCCACCACAGCTTGACAACAGGTGTTGGTGTGTTTACGTCCCCGTAACTTAGCGATCCGGTAAAAGTACTAGATTTAAAAAAAGAATAAGTACTGGAGTCGATTCGTTTGACTAAAATTCTTCAAGTATCTCAGCATTACCGCAATATTAAGACAGAAGCAAGTAAAAGATAAAGATAAACTAAAATAAGATGACATTCTGTCTTGTTGAGTTAAAAGAATATAGAAACGTGGTGAGAGACCTCTAATTATGTGATAAAATGAGTATAAAGACTGGACTTTACTAAATGAAAATTTAAACACGAATTTTATAGCATTAAGTCATACAAGAACATTTAGTGAGAGGTGAAAGTGTCTGTAAACACAACTACCATAACCTACTTTAAACAGTGAAGATATAATCTAGGCCATGATGTATCTTGGTACAGTAATCAACAATAGACTTTGCTAAAGACGCAGAAGATATTATCAACAAGTTAACAGTTTATATAACAACCACCCTTGCAACACACACACACACACACACACACACACACACACACACACACACACACACACACACACACACACACACACACACACACACACACACACACACACACGCACACAGACACACACACACATACGCATACGTGCGCACGAACGTGTAGTGGAGAAAACTTTACTTGAAAGACGATATCCACGAATGATGTGGACCAATTATCTTGGAATAATTTAAAAATAAATAAACCCGTGCATCCAGAAAAGTATAAAAAATATCAACGAAATTTATGAGAACTTTTAAATATAGAGAAAATGTTCTATGAAATAAACCAATATAAATGTTAATTATGTGATTACTACGTCATGCTGATCATCTCATTCATACGACTTGTAACTGGTGTGAGTTTGCAAAGTCTGGAAAAATACTTAGAAAAGCACTTGTAACTTATATGAATACCGAATCAAAAAGTAAAAGAAAAATAAAGAAATTAACTATGGAATAACAAAATACACAAATCATATGAATTCATTTTACAAAATAAGGTGTGTGTGTGCGGCGTTGGGGATATACAATTTTTGTTTTGGTTATGCGTGTTCTGTGTTTAGTTCCTGCTGAGGTTGACTTTACTTTGTATCCCTTAGAGTTGAAGAAATAAAATATCAGTGAAGCACTGAAGCCGTTCCTTCCTACAGGCTTTCTCCGAATCGGCACTTTTGAAGGGCTCAGAGAAGGGGATTTCACTTCGTACATCTACCAAACAAACCTGTGAATTCGCTCAGAAAGATTTTTATGAATACTGTCACTGAAACTGTAATCATCTGCAAAATAATTAATCATATGCTGTATAATTATTGTTCGAAAACTGTACTATCGATACATCCTCGTGCTACAGTATACACGCTATTATTGTAAATGATAAAGTGTCCAATGTTGTAAAGAACTGTTGCAATATATAAGTATAATGTGGTATTAAGGTCATAGTTTCATCTTAAAGAGTGATAGAGTGAGTGTTCTGGTTATTCTATTGAAAAACTAGATTTTTGGTGGAAGATCAAAATATTCAGTTAGTTTGCGCATACATGTATATACTAGGGTTGGCTGAAAAGTTTATAGGCTAATCAAGCTACCTGGAATGAGACCAAAGAGGTTTATTTTTTAACATAGTCCCCCTTAACATAGTCCCCCTTACAGTCCACACAACTCTTCTAACAGCGTTGCAGTGCTTGGATCATATTAGGGAAGAAGCTTTGCATTCGTTGGTGAAAAAAGTCATAAACAGAAGATATGGTATCATCGTCACTGTGATACTAATTCCAAACCCAATGTTTTTTCATGTTAGGGAATAGATGATAGCCAGATGGGGGGGGGGCTAAGTTAGGAGAATAAAGACGGTTATCAACCAGTTCAAAGTTACAGTCACACACAGCAACCATTGAAAATAAGGACTTGTTTGCTGGAGCATTATCCTGATGAAACAAGACCCCTTCACTAGGTTTCCTGGGCGTTTAGTTTTGATAGCCTTTTGTAACTGCCTCAGGAAGTTGGCATTGTACTTTCCATTGATGGCGTGGCCCTTTTAAAGATAGTGAATAAACTGAATGGCATTTGCACCCCAAAAAACTGAGGCCATCACACTCCCTGCAGATGAAACAACTTTGGTCTTCTTTGGGGCAGGTGAGGAGGAGTGCTTCCACTTCATAGATTCTCTCTTTGTCTCTGGCTCAAAGTGATCAAGTGATGTATGTTGATGTATATACGTATATATGTATGCAAGCATATATATATATATATATATATA
>NC_068995.1:25284890-25292354 GCF_001194135.2 Octopus bimaculoides
ATATATATATATATATAGATAGATAGATATAGATAAATAGATAGGTATAGATATATGCATATATGTATGTATACGTGCATAAAGATACGTATATACATATATATATACGTGCATATACATACATATATATATGTGTGTGTATGTGTGTGTTTATATATATGTATATATGTATGTATATGCACGTATACAAACATGTATGCAGGGTAACAACAATGTAACAAACCAACAAACTCGCCACGAACTATACTCGAACCAACAAACGATATTCCGACAAACTACCAAAACGACACCTTACAACTTCCTGCGATTAACGCCTACTATCTCGCTAACTCAGACCGCTACGCTACTATTTATAGTCGTACGGTCAAATCTATTGTCGCAGGGTGTGAAGTGACTCTGGCCACAACATCTCTCCTTTTGAGATTTCGACTTCGGTAGGAAACGAAATTTGTTTTATTATTATATTTTTCTTTCTGTCCAACACCTCTCCCTTTTTGAAATTTTGCTTCCCCAAGGAGTTGAATACCTTTTCCGCTTAGGAGTTATTATATTTTTAAATGTTCAGTCTGTTTACGTTTTCTGTCACTGCTCCTCCTAGATTCAATCTCTTTCGGTGCTGGCACATTGAACATGTAAAATACTTCCGTTAAAATTTCCTTCCTTTCTTCTGTATGTCTGCTTTTAAATTGATTTAAGTGTCATTTATGTTCCTATCGTTGGCTTTTATTAAATACACCAAGTCCCATCAGTCAAACAACTCCAACCAGTCCGTACCGAACAGACTGGTTGAGTTGTTTACCAAGAACATTTTTGCTCTACAGGTTTTTCTCTGAAATGTGATATCACTCCACATTTCGTCTACGAAGTGTAGTTTTTCACCTGTCACACCCCGTGCAATTTTTGATGTTTTCCTTTACGTAGGTTTCCCCAATACTTTTCCACATGTAAGTATTAATAATCAAGATGTCGCTACCAGTATCTAGCTGTAATTTAATATTCACTTTGTTTACTTTTACATGTACAAACTTCGTCTTTTTGTTGTCGCTTTTACTTTCCGTTTAGAAAACTTTAGAATTTTTTATGTTCGACCTTCCAACGTTTTGGCAATTGTAACATTTTTGTGTTTTGAAAGGAAAACCCTTCCTGAAATGTAGGGATCCACATCCGTAGCATGGGTTCGGTTTTAATATTTTTCTTTTGTTTATACTTTCCCAGTCGACATGCTTGTACTTGTGAGAACTCCTCCTTTTCAATTTTCTTACGTCCTGACATAAGTTTACCATTCTTTGACACTCCTTTGCATCTGTCTGTAGTGTTAAACTTTGGACCGCTTGTTCAAGTCATGTGAGAATTCTTGTACGTATTTCCGCATCTTTGTTTGCCGTAAGCCCTTGTACAAAAATGATGCACTTAAACATATCAGGAGTTAGTTCCTTCAGCTTAAACCTTTCGCACATTCGGTTTACGGTCTCGGCATACGTGACAAAGTCTTCATCTCTTTTAACTAGATTCCAGCACTCCCATCGATTGTTAAGTTGGTAACTCTTATCACTGAATATCTTTGATAGTAGTTCGACTGTTTCCTGGAAACAAATTTCACTAGTCTTTTTGGGTAGTATGAAATTACAATATTTTTCATGTTCAGCCGGCGCAAATTTACGCTTTTTCGTTGTCGGTCCACGACTTGCAGTCTTCCCTGAAGATTCTTCGCACCTTCAAAAGTACTCTGTAAACCTTATACCATCCTCTGGGTCATAACTGAATTCTGTTATAGAGTTCGATACACCGTCTGGCGAAAACGAACTTATAGTGTTTCAGGACTTCTTAAGTTACAGCTCCATTAACTGTTGCTGTTTTTCTTGTTGCTGTAGTTGTTGTTTCTGCAACTCCTGTTGCTGTTCTTGCTATTGCTTTTGAAATTGTATTATAGAAGCTAATAGGTCTTCCATAATTAACAACTTTGTATCACAAAAATTTAACTGACCTGTGCGAGCTTCGAATCCTCGTCGCCAATGTTGTTATATCGCCAGTTGTTATGACGATACTTTTTTTTACATTATAACCGTGTAGTAACAATAAAAACAGATAAGGAAGCAGGGTAACAACAACGTAACAATCCAACAAACTCTCCATGAACTATACACGAACCAACAAACGATATTCCGACAAACTACCAAAACGACATCTTACAGCTTCCTGTCTCGCTCACTCAGACCGCTACTATTTACAGTCGTTCGGTCAAGTCTATTCTCGCAGGGGGTATCGTGACTCTCGCCACAACGATACATACAAACATGCACTTGTAGTACATATATATGCATATATGTACACAAACACACGCACACACATAAACACGCATGAAAAAGATAGAGAGAAAGATGGCGATGAAAGAGAAAGTAGTGTTATTAAACAATGCACAAACAACATAAACTAAGCAACCATAATAGGACGGCAATGAAAATTAAGTTTTTTCTAGTTTATTGATTGAAAATGCCGAGAAAACTGATTAAAAATGCCTCCAATATATCATATACGAATTTTCATCAATAATTCCTCTTAGATGCTTGTCAGTTCGGAAAGAGAATTTGCTGATAAGCAAATGGCGTAGGAAGAGTTTGATATTGTGTTGCACAGTTAACACTAAATAATATACCATAGTTTGAGTTAAAACATTTTATAGCATGTTGAACTCTTATAAAAAATGCTTTGTATGCAATTCCTTATACACAGCTGTTAGAAACGTAGTTATTGATTGTTGTTGTTATTTAGTCCGAGGTCAATAGTTGTCGTTCGTAAGATCAACAACTGTTGACATCGGTCTAAATATTCTAGTTGTCAGTGTATTTATGACTACATAGTCTACTGACCCCTTTCTATTTTGTAAGACGGTAAGAGTGACGCGAGTGAAACTTAGCTGTTCTTTCCAGTATTTTGAGGGTCCTGTAGAGGTTTTGTTGCTAGCTCTGCCGCTACAAGTGTTAGGTTTCATTAAGCGACTCATAAATCAATACTTAGTTCATAACAACTCATAAAAAGGCAATCTAGAAAGTCATCATTAGCAACGCAACCATCAGTAGTTTTTCAGACAGACAAAAGTTAAAAGAAGCGTTTGCAAATCTAATCAATAGAGGTAGATGCTATGTGGAGACAGCGAGGAAGCATTATATAACCGAAGCGAATTGAATGTCCTTATACACTAAACTTAAGATTGTTTGATATTTCAGCAAGTTATAGAGCACCTCTCAATTGCTTAATACTGTAAAAGCTGGACTTATCTTCAACACACTATACAGATTACAAAAAACTTCTTAACGCAGATAACCCCCCCCCCCACAAAAAAAACAATGTTTAAGGTAAAAAATCTTGAAGTAATTTCTAGGAAAATTTTCTCCAATATATCAATTCTAGGGTCTCTACCATTTATATTCCAAATGTCCTCGCTCTAAATTTATAAATTATTGGCAAACCATTATTAATTTCTTTTAGTGAATATAATATGCTTATATCCTCAGCAAGAAACAAAATCAATATTACTGGTGTCTGAAAATCAATATTAGGAACAGTGACACAATGCTAGAAAAATATTAGATCTAATAATGATATATTCACGTGATGTCAATATTTTGTTTGGACGAGTCATATGTTTATATTAAGCAATGAACTCAAAAAACACAAAGCATAATTACCTCTTGTGAGAAATGAACACTAAAAATACCTTGGCATATATAGAATGTTATTAGAATGGCAATGGGAACCCAAGACGAGAATAAACTCTAATTTGATAGAATGCCAGTCTATTGTAATAGGTGACACAGTACCTATTCCTGAAATGTATTTGAACGGAAACAAAGTAGAACTTGGAATCATTATAATCAAAGCTGTGTTCATAATTTTGAAATAACTAAAATAGCATCAACAAATGTATTACTTGACTCGTCACTTAAGGAAATGTTTTTCATTAACAGAAAAGTAGAGATTATATTGTTATCCGTAACTTTTACATCAGCATCCTTACTAACAGATTCTATTCAAAGTGGTTAAGATCAATTCCACAGAATCTGGTTAGAAATAAGATTAGGAATAAATATATAATCCATACACAGTTAAAGGCAAATATTTTATAGTTCATATATTGCGCTGTTAAACAAACCTTTGCAGCAAAGATACATGTGTGGCGAAATACTGCGTAGATTGTTGCTTTTGACGTAGGTTGGATAATGAAACAGATAATGATAAAGAGAGTTGCTTTTATTAGATGAGTAATCAATTTAACAGTGCCAATGCTGTGCAAGAGCAAGTGATATCTAACTATCTTATTATTCAGATAATGTTTGCATAGCATGAAATCTGAAGCTTACATTCTTTTATTTGGAAATCACAGTGCGTCCTTTGATGAATATTTAAAATGCCATATATTTGAAATAAAAAAAGAAAACGAGGGAAATAAGAAAGATTCCATCTAATTGGGAATGCATAATTAAAATGTAATCACATCATGAAAATTCATCCCTTTCACTCCAGTTCTTGCTTTCACTATAGGCATCGTTAGAAAAAGGTATTTTGATACATAAATGTAAGAAGAGATATCACCAGCACAAGCAAGATTATTTTGAAAATTAAAAACAAAAATATCCATCTAAGTTTATTTGACAACCTTTATAACCTGGGGCGGTTTGTCTTCGAAAAAGCGTAGTTCTCGAAACTTTTTGAATGTGAAGATCTCCACGAAACAGCAAAAAATGCGATATCGATTATTTGAAGCTAATTTAGATGAAGTAATTTCATTTCAGAAGCCGTCAAAATATGTTCACAAGCTACCATTTGGCTCTGACAATAAAATTATATATTGCTGTCCATAGTGTCATTTATAGCAATTACACATTAGTACCTGTATAAAACATACATACATCTGCATTCAGAAAACAAATTATTCTGCAATTAAAAACTGTTGCCAAAGTTCTCAAAGCTGACCGAACATTCTACCATAATAAAAAAAAAACGGAAATGAAATAATTCTAGAGTAGTGAATTTGTTAACAGCATGCTACGAATATTATACGAACTACCAACAAAAAGCAAAATATCTATGGCCACTTGAAGTAAAACACATTCCATCCTCATTAGTAGTTTCTATAGTCGTAACTACCATCATATTTTGTACTATAGTAATGGAGAGATTATCTATGCAGTGACAATGACATGCCAAACATTTGAAAGAACGAACCAAACCGTCTGCCCCGAATTCTTTAATACACATCTATTATTTATACAACAATAAAAGCAGGAAACCTCCTAATATTTATTTGAATGTATTGCTTCATGAAAGCAACAAAAATGTCGCTTGGTCAAAGAAACAGCTCTTATTCCACTGGACGGAATTGAGAAGAGACAATAAATACATTAGAATAACGAAGCTTTGTATGTACTCGTTTCAAATACTCATACATATGCATAAAGATCCGCATGTAAATGGAGAGATAACCAAATAAATAAATAGATAGAGAGATAGACAGATAGACTGAAGGTAACGTATACTCTTCTCTATTTATGAAAGGTGATTGGGGGAACAATATTTTAGGAGGCCTATCTATGACCACAATAATTAAGGTAATGTTTATTGAGAAATTATGTGCCATGGTCACCTCTCCTCATCAACAACAAACTATCTCAATAAATATCGCGGCAACATACATCGTGGCAACATACGATGTGTTTCAACAGACTTCAAAAACATCCACCGATAGACATATGACAATCTAGTCTCTTTCAACAGTAAATATACACCTACTGATTGCACATATCAAGATAAAAATATATTTCCTATCTAGGCATGAACAACATGCAACTGTAAGTCTAACAGTCGTTACAAACGCTAAGCCTCACAAAATCTGATAATTTTCCTATCTAGTAATATTTCCAAACTTCTAGCCTTCCACTACGAAGCTAGGAAATACTCAAGTTCCAGTCAGTAACTAACCCTCTACACGCTTTATGTAAAACGTATAAGGGGGTCCAAATTTCACAACTGAATAATCGAAATACATACACAATGATAAAAACTGCATTAAAAATAGAATCACCTGACTAAACACGCCAAAACGCTATTGATCTTATTTAATAATGAGATCTGATATCACATCTCTGCCTTTTCACTACTATAATTGGTAGCGTAAACTAATTCCGTAGTGTTTTCCTCTGGCTCACTCAACACACGCATCTTTCCTCCCTTGCATCAGAGCTTCTGAGTCTCCCCTCCATGAAGCTCAACAAAAACTGTTTTCCGAATACTTTATCCCAAGAAGTCAACCATCTTCATTTCTCTTTCTTTTCACTTTTTTCTGCAGAAAACAACAATCAGATGCACAAACTGAACATAAATGGCAGTATGGATGAGTTAAATAGTGTCATCTATTTCATCATACACAGAAAGAGAACACGAATTGTCAAGATATACTTTTAAAATGGAATTTACCACCAGATACAAAAAAAAAAAAAAAGAAACATACAACAAATAAATCGATTACATTCTTTTTGGCTTCTTTCTTCTAAATTCTAGAAAGAAACTGAAATTTGGTTAAATCTACAAAAAGTGTACTGATATGCAAACGAGTAAAGTAGTATGTTCTTCATAGTATAGTTAGTTCTTAGGTCACTGTTAGTTACTTACTCTTTTTCTCCGTAGAACGACATAGACACTCTTAATGAATCGGCGCTAATCTGGTGAAACTCTGTCAAGCTTGTTTCCGTTCGTTCTGGTGGTTTAGTCACATGGTCTCTTTATACAACAAGGGCAAATATGTGCTTTTTTTTTCTTTTAGTATTAAATATACGCTTGAAACGTAATTTATCCCCATATATAGCCTTTCGGCTAGCAATTTTACTCACAAATCATTGGTTAGTACGGTGCGCAGGGAGCTGGAAGGTTGAAAGTTCTCAACTTTACTGCTGTATCTGCATCCAACATGCATACACATATGCAAAGAAGAATGCATACATACACAAATATATAGGTGTATACACAAACACAGACACACGCACATACATTCTTTTATTCTTTTGCGTCTTTAAGTCATCAGGTTGCGGCCATGCCGAAGCACCGCTTTAAAGGGCTTTAGTCGAATAAATCGACCCAAGGACATATTCTTTGTAAGCCTAGTACACTTCTTCTATCGGTCTGTTTGGTCGAACCGCTAAGTTATGCAGACGTAAACACACCAACATCGGTTGTCAAGCGATGGTTGTGGGCTAACATAGACACAAAGACACATACACAAAAATATATTCATGCACACATGTATATATATGTTTTATTTTCATTTTATTTTTACTCTTATATACCTTAATTTATACACCCTAATAATTAACTTAGAAAGAAACATATATGCGCATACACATGCATATTGATGTATAAATTATTGACATCCATACTTGTAGCGAGTATATATATATATATATATATATATAT
>NC_068995.1:25293330-25294823 GCF_001194135.2 Octopus bimaculoides
TATATATATATATATATATATTATATATGCATACATACATGCACACATATACGCATGCACATACACACACACTTATACAAACATGAGTATAAACTTTATTTTATGAAAATAAATTTTATTTCACTTTTACTGTCTTATTCATTATGTAATTTTACTCTTATATACTATAACTCATTATTCATGATTATTGTTCAGTCCACAAATACTACTTTGTGCTGGGTGGTGTCGTATAGCCAGCTGGAGACGATGTCTCCTGAGGCTAAACAACAGTAGCATTCGTCCCAACCGGGACTGCCACATTAGGTTTACAAATAACCTTTACTTTAAACTACTGTCACTGAGTATCTCTCGTTGAGAGATTTTGGAACAATAATGTTTCTAATAATTATTAATATTATTAGACTAAAAATAAAAGTAATAATATAAACGCATGCGTGCACACACATATCCATACACACATAATAAACCTGATTGTATACCAATCATGTTTATTCCAACGGATCATAATTTAATCTTTGTATTGTCCTTTGTGCCCCCAGATGATTTTCCATCCAAGGTATTTTAAAAAGATTATATATAATTTTGGTTGTGAAATGAAACACTTATAGGTGGATATGTTAATTAATTAATGAATTAATTTATATTCATTAGATGTCTACGTGAAAATATGGAAAGAAAAATGAAGAAAAATGCCTTCGTTTCGCATGGTTTAATATTTTTTTATATAAATATATACATATTATATGGGTGTTGTAAAATCTAACCGGTTTTCGCTATTTAAATTAGCTTTTCAAGGGGAATTGTATAGTGATTAATTCGCATGATGAGGGGTTTCGCCGTCTTGGCTGTTTGAAAAATAAGAAAGGATTTAGAGAGTCAACTAAGGGAGGTAATGGGTGTCAAGGGGGATAACTGATTCCTTAGTATAGTTTCTGAGGTTGTCAGGTTTGAATATTGAGGTGTGGTTTATATTTTTGAATGAATAAGTTCTCTTTATTTAGTCGTTCTTGCACTGAAATTGAATCTTTGCACTGGTACATCTGTCAATATGTGCGCTCAGTGCAATTTGCCTGTACTGGGGGAAGCGAATCTGTTCCTTATGCACTGTGACTCTGCGTCTCCAAGAAAGGCTCGTTTGGCCTACATTGTTATGGCCACAACCTGAGCAGGTTAGGACATAGATAAGGTTGTGGGAGGCACATGTGAAGTTAGTTTTGATTGAGAATTTTTGTCCTTGCTGGAATGTGAATTCCGAGCCTTCAATTAGGTGTGGGCATGTACCACAATTGGGTCGTCTGCATTTTTTAACTGTTGGTATTGTATGTATTGAGTATAGTTTTGCATTACCTCCCTTGGTTCACTCTCTAAATCCTTTCTTATTTTTCAAACAGCCAAGATGGCGAAACCCCCTCATCATGCGAATTAATCATTATACAATGCCCCTTGAAAAGCTAATTTAAATGGCGAAAACCGGTTGGATTTTACAACACCCA
>NC_068995.1:25295541-25296373 GCF_001194135.2 Octopus bimaculoides
TATATATATATGGGATGAGTAAGTGAGGTAGAGATTATGTAGGGTCTGGGAATCAAGAAGAAGGAGAAGGCTACACAAAGCATATAAGCAATATACAAGTGATCTGATAAATTACTTACTGCAGTACATTATTAATATAATTTGTGATATAAATTAATACGTATTTATTTTTTGCAAGTGTGGCGTCTGTAAAAGTCAGTAGCTTATATATCGATGTATTTGCACAATGCACTCTTATTTCTCAAATAAGATTACATAAGTTCTGTAGTTTAGTGACACGAAAGCACTGTCACTTTGGTGCTAACTACTGGAGAAAACTATAATAATATCTGATGATAATCTATTCTTTGTTAACTGAACATAACCAAATCATTATTACCGCAAAAATATTACCGTAAAATTCGTTCAACTACAGCAGGATATTTGGAAACTTTCACAAAAACTGTCTATGTTGGCTTCTTAGGATTGTAGGAGATTGTAATGGATTGATGTTCATATCTCTCTAGATGGCATTAGCACATCACAGTATGTATAACAAGAAAAGTTTACAGCAGACTGGAGTTTCCAGGATCTATATGCACTCTGTGGTACGTTCTTTACTTGACTTTTGATTTAATTCACTGGTTTCTTATCTCAACGTAATTCTTCAGTACATTGTGAGTGGTGAACTGTCTGTGTCATTAGAGTCCACGAAAAAGAGATGAACGACACATGATACAATTTTCTTTATGTTATTTTAGAAAATATATATGTATGTGTATAATTATAAATCCACAAGGCAAAAATCATTATATATATATATATATGTATATATATATATATATATATATAT
>NC_068995.1:25296632-25303791 GCF_001194135.2 Octopus bimaculoides
TATATATGCATATATATATAAATACATATATATATATAGCTACACATTTGTGTTTGTGTGTGCGCGCGCGCGTGAGAAATACTGTACTGGGATAAGGGAAGAAAATAGTATGTTACTTTCGTTGTCATTACGTCTTTCCGTCTGACACTGCAGGAAGATAAGAACATTACCAGACAACTTCTGTTCTTCAATTTGTTTTCTTTCTTTTTGTCTGTGAAATATAGCGTAAGAGTACCATTTAACCATTATAGTTACTTATGCAAACTCTGACAGATAAAAAATGATAAGTTATGAAAGAAGATATGCGGAATGTGGGCAAAAAGAATGAAAAGCCTGAAAGTATACAGTAAAAGCAATGAGTAAAATAGTCGTGTAGAAGAATTAGAGAGTGGAGATATTGTTGACGATTATAGAGAAAAATCAGGAGAAAAAGAGAAAGTGGATGTAAACAATCAGTTCTGGGAATACAATGAAAGGGTGAATGAAGTGGTAGACAAAAGAAAATACAAAGACAAACGCAAGATGAAAGAAAAGTAAATGGAGAAAAAGGTAAGAGGGGCGAAAGACAAAAAAAAAATAATAAATAACCACAAGAGGTGTAGTAGCAGAAGCAAAAAGGAATTTTTAAATGTCCTTCATACTTCCTAGTAATTTTAGCTGTTGTATAGTTACAATTTAATCCATTGAATTGTGTTTTAGAAGACAAGAGATATTGGAACTGAACGAATAATGGATAAAAATGCTACTGAAGTTAGAGAGCTGTGATTGGAAATAATCAATTGTAAATTAATGGAAAGTGCTTCAGATATCGCATTGTGGTTAATGAAGAAATTGATTCGTTCCATTTAGAGAAAATGTCCAGCTGAAGAATAGTTTCAGAAAGCGTTTATGTTAAACTTCGTAAGTGTGTATATGATAATTTTAATACTGTGTAATGATTCGTTTTATAAGGCACAAAAAGAAAGTGACTCTCCCCAGACACAACAGTGTAATGTGTTCATTAGAAAGTGGTTAGCCCTACCTCAGATATTGAACGGTTCAGCTCTCTATTGTAAAAGAGGCTCGTTGCAGTTACCACTGGCGTCAATAGTAGAAATTTATAAACTAGGGAAGGTATGAACGGTGAAGATGCTGAGAGAGTCGAAGGACGTAGAAATCAGGCGTAATCCACCAGATGTAAAATAGCCAGGAAGTGGAAAGCAGAAGCAGAGACTAACGACATTCTGTCTTCACTTACACACCGAGATATGGTGGGTGCAGCGCAAATTCAACGGATGGGACTTGGACTTGGCGCAGATCGATTCAGACCGTTTGCAAGTATAATGCGGAGCGAACGCAGATCTGTTGTTAGCAACAACGCCGAAACAAGTGAAACAGAGAGAAGAGAGCTTCATTTGATCCAATGCGCTCAGCAAGGACAGATGACGAGATGGGAGGAACATGTTGTTAAGAGAAAAATAAGTTGGAATGAGATATGGAGGTGGACTACACCACAGCTGTTTTCTGATTCCTTCATCCTATGATGTCTTGCCATCACCTACAAATCTAGTAAGATGGAACGTCTCAGAAAATGATATATGCAAATGCCGAAAAGTCGGAACACTGAAACATATTCTTTCCAACTGTTCACTAGCATCGAATAGATATACACGGCGACACAATCTGGTCCTTAAGGTTATCTTCAACGCTATAAAGAACCAAATTGATCTCATCAATGGCGAAAAAAAAACCATTCAAAGAACAAGGCAGAGATTTCATTACCTTCTTGCACTCAGGACAGACAGCAGATCCATTTCAAGAAGAAGAAGAACCTTCCTGTGAGCGATGCAAAGTGGAACGGCTATTGGATGGTGGCTGCAGATTTACCAGGGTGCCAAGGATTCTTTCTCATCCCAGTTGAGAAAAAACCGGATATTGTAATGTGGTATGAAAGAAAGAAAGTGGTGAATCTAGTCGAGTTAACGGTTCAAAGATAACATGGACGCCGCTCGGGCTCGAAAGATTGACCGTTATGTAAACATCCTCGAGGAATGTGAAGACACAGGCTGGAAAGATCATGGAAAGCGGAGCATTTTCCAATCAAAGTCGGACGTAGACGATTTGTTGGACACAGTGGGAGGTGAATGTTGTTATCGTTAGGCCTAACTCATCGTAAAGCAAATACCACCATGAGTGATATCCAAACTACAGTGGAAAAGGCTAGCCACTGGATTTGGTTAAAAAGAAACGATGAACGATGGCTAGAAGAATATCAAACTATATCTGATAACCAGCTGATCTACGAAGCGTGTTCTTATGTCAGTGAGGAGGCCGTTGTAAAATGATGCCAGTGTACAATAGGGGACATTCTCTCCTGATGATCCCATACACTTGCTGGCTTTGACATGCAAAGCCTTTGACTGGTAGTACTTGTATGAGCAAGTTGTTTGCAAAATGTCATGGATTTGCGAAATCTTATTGTAATAATGCCTCTTCCTTCTTCCATATTGCTGCTTTTGGCTGAGCTGCACACGAAATCCCATCATAACTTAAGTGGAAGGATGTAAATTAAGATCATATTAGCATTAAGGTTTTGACTAAAGTAGCAGGCGATACATATATTGAACTGTAATTTTGGAGTTAAAAGTGTAAAAATTGAACACGAAGCACGAAACTGAATTTAAAAACCTCAAAAGATAGTGGAACTGATCGTAATTAAGGGGCATTTTTGAAATCAAATTCCAACTTAGTTTTGTCCAATCTACAGTGATACATTAAGGGGAAATCGATTGCTCTGATTAGCTGCTAGTTGTTATATGCTATAAATTTATGTATCTAAATATCTTTCAGAGTTAGTCTGAAGTACTACTGGCACGAATATGAACAGGAGTTATGAATATCTATTTGTCGAAAGAAGTTTATATCGCATAGCATGTGTGCACGCGTGTGTGAGATGTATAAATGTACACGGTATAGGCATAAGAAGTGGCTTACTTATTTCAGTGCGCTTATTTAGATAAAACTCTGTTACTGGAATGCCGACAGTGCAAAACATTGACGTCTAATATAGAATTTAAAAACATCAGTACAGATGAAACTATATTTAATTACTTTCAAAAGTAAAAAGTATTTACATAGAAATACCACAATACCACAAAATGAATTTTTGCTGGGCGACTCAAGATAAAGAAGCAGTTAATTTTCTACATCCAGATATAAAAGGAGAAAATAACTAGAACTTGCTGATAAAACTAGCCTTACTTTCGCAGCAAAATTGATTCTGAAATATTAATGCTTTACTCAAAGTGGAATGAAAACAAAATGTTTAATGAACGTGTTAATTAATATATGGTAGGATTCTGATTAACCTAGATCCCATCTTTGAAATAATTCGCTTAAACAAAAGCATATCGTAAGTTTTCAAAAATTTTGTTCAAGTAGTTGTTTATTTCATTTTGAAGTAATTAAATTGTTGTACAAAAATTCTCGATGACGACATTACTTTGCCGAATTTCGTGTATTTTTTTTTCTTGAAAGCTAAGATATTTTATAACATAATCGAGTATCTTGAATAAATCTCTGATTATCACAAACTTAGAAGCTTGCTCTTAGATTTAGTTGTTATTATTTAATTTCTTCTACATATATACACTTTGGTTTCCTAACAGAATTGCTTCAATAAATCAGCATCTACGCATAATATTTGAGTGGCTGTCTATCAGAAGAATGTAATTAAAATCATTTGAGATACTGAGATAATATACGTTGACGTGTTCATTCAGCTTTCCAGTTGATATAGTCAATTCTCTTAATATTTTTCTGTTCTTGTATTTCTTTCAGCGTCTAATAATAGGCTAAAGCTAAACTGCTTACAATAACACGAAATTCAATTGTTTGCGGGATAAAAGAAAAGAGGAAATAATTTCAGAAAATACTTTTCTCGAGAAAGATATCTTGTAACATCAATTACATATCTATTCTTCACTGAAAAAGCGTACATATTTCATTTCGGACAAGACTATGTTAATGGTATAATAGTAAAGTAACATACTGTCAACTATAAGTTAATTTTTTCTAAACCTATAACTCACTTCAGCATATAACTGTTAAACATTAGTCCCAATCTGTAAATCTCTGTAAAATCTTTGTTGATATACGGGCTATATATTATTGCGAACAATCAAAATAAAATGAGTTGAAAGCGTGCGTCTTTAGTGTGTATGCATGTAATACACACACACACATGCACACACACACACACACACACACACACACACACACACACACGCACACACACGCACATATGCACGCATATTGTATACTTATATGTATATATTTATGTATATATGCATGCACCCACGCATACATACATGCAAATGTGGACGTCATTCCATAAATGGACCTGTGTTTTGACATATGTATGTGTGCAGGTACATATATGAATGTCTATACATGTATCCATACACATATTACTTACTATGCTTCTGGAATGTTTTACATATTTCCACAGTGACTATAATCTCTTGTAACTGTAATTTTTAATTTAGCAGTGTCCTTTGTTAATTTAGTGATTTGTGGAACCCACCTTCCCAGTTAGTTATAAATCCAAGTGGTTAGAATAAGCATAGTTATAAATCGAAAATAACTGCGAATTTCTCATTACTTCAGCACAAGAATATTCTTTTCTCTAATCTTTAACGTTGGGTACGGGACTTGATCTATAGCTCCGGACAGATCACCGCTTACATGATGGCCGTCCACTCGTGACCGAGGAAGACCATTGCCGATCTTCAGGAACATTGTGCGCTCTAGGACTAACTTATATTTTGCATTTGCGGCTCCGTTGGTGGCTAATGAGCCCTGCTCTTGACAAACATACACGACTACAAACATTGCAGACCAAGCTTTTCCCATTCACTATGCGAGCCGTGCGCTTTCGTGCAGCTCGTTTAAATTCTTCATGCTGGATACGTGCTCTCTCAAAAGTGTCGATCCCCTCTTTAACCTGCTTCCTCCATCTGTGACGATGACAGGCATTGTTCTCCCAGTCAGTATCCTGCATATCACACATATTGAGGACTTGACGCAGTCCTTAAATCGCAGCCCTGGTTCCTGCTGGAGTCTCCTTCCATTCACAAGTTCTCCATAGAGCATCTGCTTAGGAATCCTGCTATCCTTCATTCTAATGTGTCCAGTCGAACGTAACCGGTGCTTGTGCACCATTGCCTCAATGCTCAAGATATCAGCTGTCCTCAGGACCCGTGTGTCTGGAATTTTTGAGGTCCAGCCAACATTGAGAATGCATCTGAGACATCTCTGATGGAAGCGATCAAGGACCCTTACCTGACGTTTGTACAGAGTCCATGTCTCACATGAGTAGAGGAGCGATGTCAGCACACATGCACGGTACACAGCAACTTTTGTTTGCTTTGCGATGCCATGCTGGGACCAGACACGAGACTGAAGAGACCGGAAGGAATTAGTTGCTCTCTGCAAGATATTTCCTCATCCAGGGAGCAAGAACGGCTGAGTGTGCTGTCCAGGTAGACAAACTTGTCTACTACCTTCAGAATTGTTCCTTTAACCAAGATAGCTGGTTCCATATATGGATTTCCTGGTGCAGACATTTCCTGGATTTCCTGGACAAGACATTACAACAGTCTTGTCCAGGCTAATGCTGAGTCCAAATGCCTTGCAAGAAGCAGAAATGCAATTCGTGAGTATTTGCATGTCATCCACTGTATGAGTGACTAAGTCACAGTCATCTGCATAAAGGAGGTCACGAATAATAGACTGGAGAACCTTTGAATTGGCAGCAAATCGGCGAAGATTAAAGAGGCGGCCAGAAGATCGATATCTGACATATATCCCAGAGAGCCAACCTTAGGAAAAGCATGAGTAAAAGCAGCAGCAAAGTACAAAGTAAAGAGAGTTGGGGCAAGGATGTCACCCTGCTTGACACCACCATTCTCTACAGGGATGGGTCTCGCCATGCCACCACCAACATTGACCCAAGCCTCCATCCCATCATGAAATGATTTAATTATAGATACAAAATGATCCGGACATCTAAGTTTGCCAAGTATTTTCTATAGAAAGGCCCTATTTACAGTATCAAAGGCCTTTGTTAAATCAATGAATACCTGGACAAGATCCATATTCTGCTCATAGCGCTTCTCCTGCATCTGTCTTGCTGTGAAAATCATAATCATTGTCCCTCTACCAGATCGGAAGCCACATTGAGACTCAGATAGGACATCATTTACGAGACACCCGTTCAGACGAGTAAGAAGAATATTTGCCACAACCTTGCCAGCAGCTGATAGTAGAGCAATACCTCTGTAGTTACCACACATTGTTCTGGCTCCTTTTCCTTTATATAGAGGAAGAATAATTGCATCCTTCCAATTCTTAGGGATTGCATCATCCCTCCAGACTGCACTAATAAGTTCATGAAGGGACTGTGTGATGCAACTACCACCAAATCGCAAGACCACAGCACAAATTCCATTCTTTCCAGGTGCTTTACCAAGATTCAATTTACTTATTGATGTCATTACTTCATCTATTGAGGGCGAGGAGTCTAAGGAGCCAATGATAGGACTTTGTTGCATAGTATCAATCACTGTTTCATCCACAACTGACTCATGGTTTAGGAGTTCAGAGAAGTGTTCGATCCAGCGACCTGTGATTTCTGTTGATTTAGTAAACAGGGTGGAAGACTGTTATAGTGCGCAAGTGCTAGACTTCGCTGCACAGTAGACAGTTCTCTGTGTAGCAATATACTGTGGGCATGGCGCTTTACTACCAATAGTTGCTGAATTTCAGCATCATTCTCATCAAACCAGTCTCTGTGTCTGGCAATAACATACCCCAGTGTTTCGGCTGCACATTGAACAACCTGGTCTCGAAAATCTTCCCATGCTGCAGCAGTTTCAATGCTGGACAGTCGAGTCTGAAGCTCTCTCCTAACCACAACATCATATACCTTGTGGACATTTAGACGGCGAGGAATGCTGATTGGTCTTCTTCTCTCTTTCGCCCTAATCACCATTCGGAGCTTTGCTCGCACCAGACTGTGGTCTGTCCAGCATTCTGAACCATGCCAGGACTTGACATTACAAATGTCATAAATGTCGCGCTTGCGGATGATGACATAATCCAGCAAGTGTCAAACTTT
>NC_068995.1:25303801-25304339 GCF_001194135.2 Octopus bimaculoides
TTTGCTCGCACCAGACTGTGGTCTGTCCAGCATTCTGAACCATGCCAGGACTTGACATTACAAATGTCATAAATGTCGCGCTTGCGGATGATGACATAATCCAGCAAGTGTCAAACTTTGGACCTTGGATGCATTCATGTTGTTGTGTAGTCACCTTTGTGCACAAAATGAGTGCTTGCAATGTAAAGTCCATGTTCTTCGCAAAGCTCCAGTAACATGAGACAATTGCAGTTCCTTTTCTCTACTCCGAAACGTCCTAGAGAGTTCTATGTTTGCCAGTCTGTTCCAACCCTGGCATTAAAAAAAACCCAGTTGAATAACTTTATCAGAATTGGGGATTTTTCTAAGTATGGCTCTCAGCTGGGTATAAAAGATTGTTTTATCTTCATCACAGCTAGTGAAAGTAGGTCCATAGGCACTTATTAGAGTAGCAAACCGCTTACCTTTCAAGTGCAACCGTAGCGTCATTATACGTTCATTTATAGGAACAGGGAGCTCTTCCAACTTCTAAAGGATATCAGATCGGACTGCAAAACCG
>NC_068995.1:25305560-25306057 GCF_001194135.2 Octopus bimaculoides
AGAAGAGAAACTGCAGAGTTATGGAAATTAGCTGCCCGGCGTATGTTAACTTAGGGCTGAAGATCAGTGAAAAAGAGAACACGTTCGCTGAACTATTGAGAAATCTGCAGTTACTCTATCCAGATTGCAAGTTCAGGTTTATACCTGTAATTATTGGGCCCTGAGATATGTAACACTGCATAAATACCAATCTTGAGAAATTAGGCTTCTCAAAGCGAGAAAGGTGAAAGCTAATTCGATGACTACAGATCCAATCCATCACTGGAACTGTAAAAATCTGTAAAACTTTCCAGAAGTTCATCATTTAAATATATAAGAGCAAGTCTAGATATGCAACTATATGCTTGAGAATACATATATAAAGCAAAACATACAAATCTGCACATATACATACATGCACACATACACACGCATACATCCAAACGTACATATTACAAGCACACATACATACGCATACATACATACGTACATACATACATACACACACATACATACAC
>NC_068995.1:25306157-25310836 GCF_001194135.2 Octopus bimaculoides
CGGTTGTAGTCTTTCATTACTGGTCATCTATGTTATCGTAGCATAACATACCAGTATATCATCATTGATATATAATTATTTTGTGTTCGACCGTGTGACACGTTTAAATAAAAGGAGTCCCCTGTTTTTCCATTCGTCACCATATCTCCTTTTTGAGTTCGCACGGTCGTCCCTTACATATATATATATATATATACATATGTGTGTGTGTGTGTGTGTGTATAATTATACTTATTTATCAGTGCAGCAATGTGCCATTAATGACAAAAATAATTTTGTTTTGTCATAATTTTGTAATTTTACGTTTTTTTATTAGATTTCTGGTGAACTTCACTGATTTTCATATTAACTTACTATTAAATTTGATTCTCAAATCTGGCAACCATCCACTGCAGGTTAAACGTAAAATGGCTAAAATCGAAAGTGGAGAGACCAAGTTGAAACAGTATGGTACTACCGGTTCTTATATCGTGGCTTCCTATACCAATTGAATAATTCGAGCGGATCATTTAATCTTTGTTTCAGTTTGTCAAGCTGGACAATGGCAGCATGTTAGCAAGATTATCTGTCATAGCGTATCATCTGCTCTATGCTTTGCAGTATTTGTCTCTTATCAACATAACGCTATTGACTATTCAGCTAAACGCCGGGTTTGTGAATACTTATGGTGATTCTGAAAGCGAACTTTGACACCTGTCATTTTATAGATTAACATTTAGGACGTACTAGGACTTAAATGAAACAGTATCCATGCTGGAATGTGGAACTTACAGAACCTGCTCTGGTATTTGTTCAATCATATCGAGAACAATAAGCATTTTATTGCTTCTGCTGTTCTGCTATTGCTGCTATTTTTGCTATTGCCGTTGTTTCTATAGTAACTACCTTAATAAATTATTGATTGGTTGATTCGAATTAAATGACTGAAGTCGTTAATGATAAGGTTGCTTATGGCTGAACATTGATAACGCACTTTAGTAAAGTTATATTTAATAAGCGCTGACATGACTGTAGGGTTAAAAAAAATTGATTGGAAATTATATAGTACCTGCTTCTGTACCAATGTGTAATGTTAGGCAGAAATATTCTATCGCAGTCTCATATTCACTAATTACTTTTGAGAGGAATTTATCAAGGAAATGTGTAGAAGCCTATCAGACACGCACACGCACACACACACATACATGCATACACACGCACACGCACGCACGCACATACACATACACACACACACTCACACATGCACACACACACGCACGCACACACACACACACACACACACACACACACACACACACACACACACACACACACACACAAATAAAAGTTTACCTAAATCTCCCATCAGCAGCTTCGTAGTCGAGAAACTTTTCTCAGTACAAGTCGATGATAGAATATACAAAAAGTTCACTAATGAAATAAAAAAAAAAAAAACACGTTCCATGTTCCAACCACTTTTTACAATAAAATTTATCAAAAACACGTTTTTAAACAATAATGAAATATTTTTATATCAGTATATGTATAATTTGCGTACGTGTGTACGTCACTCTCGACTTAGATAAAATGTCACTCTCGACTTAGATAAAAACCTTATATTACCCTTTTGATAAACTTCATCAAGCACTACAATATATCAACGACCTATCCAGTCACTCTACAATTACCATAGTCACCGGTATTTCTATAAGCATCTCCAAAACTTATCAGCTTATGACGACATCTTAAACAATCACGCCACGAATTCTAACCAAACTCTCCAGATTAGTGGTTTCCACGAAAACATTTCTTATATCCCCAACACAGAACTTAAGGTAAGATTGCATTTCGCTTTTCTAGTACAAATCCTCAACCCATCAGACCGTCTTCTTCTCATTCACACTCCATCAATCTTCAAAAAATAACCCTACACATCGCCACTTCGAGACTATAATAACTCCAAGCCTCCCTATGTGGACCCACCCACTCTACCCACACGCTCTAAGCCCTCAAATTCCCCCGCCAAATTAAACCCCTACCTAAACTCTAGTTTCCTACCACAAGATAAATATCATCCTGTTTTCAATAAATCATCTATTAAAATCTCGTACTCCACCACGCCTAATTTAGGTTCTATAATTGCCTCCTTTAATAGACACAGATTTCACTGCCTGTCCTTAGGCCATACAATCTATCCTACTAAACTCCACCCCAACCCACCTAGTCGCAATAATACAACACTTAAAACCCCGCTCGACTCAATAATATCAGCCTTAATGCGACTCCCCATAAAACTACCTATATGACCACATATAGCAGTGGTCATAGTCCCTTCCAATCCAACACTGGTATTGATATTACCTCTCACGCTTCCCTCCTGGTACTCCTGATAACGGACCATGCAGAGCTAACCTTCCCAACTTTCAGATCCAACCCCAGTGCAAACAGGAATACCTGCAAATGTCGGATGTCCCAGCTTTGCCATTTTGGGTGTTTCTGCCTATGCAAGAATGTTGCCTACAAATGCCGAGTAGTAACACCACGCTCCCAGTTGATTTGAAGCGCCGCTACCGAGAACACATGAACTCTTTCTCAAATCCAAATTCTCAGTTATCTACCTCTTTAGCAACCTATATTCACAACCTCAAATCTCAAAACATTCTCTATACCCTAACCTGGTCCATCACCAGTGAGGCTCTCCCTTAGATCACTAACCTCGGCGTTTGTAAACTGTGTTTAAGGGAATCGCTCACCATCCTTCACAACCGCAACTCTTCATTACTTAATGGATTCCTAGATGTAATCTTTTCAAGCAAACTCATCTTTTGCTTATTTTGTTAAATCTATGTAATTTCTTAATTATGATTAACTTTAATTACAATTAATCTTAAGTTACAATTTGCTCACAATAGTAACATAAACCTTTTTACTAAATATTCCTTCTTAATATTACCTTTGCAAATTCCTCCTGCCCAGCAACCCCCTTACAACCACCTCATCCTTTGAATTTCTTTCCCTATGTTCTTGCCTCTGCAACCAAAACTACTTAGCACCGATTACTACTACAACCGCTACCTATACATCTATTCTTCTCTTTCTCTCTGTCCACCTCTCTTTATTTACTCTCACACACTTCTACATACCTCAGCATTCACTTAACGACGCCAACCCACCTTCATTCTTGAAACTGCCTCTTCTCCACCCTGCTAGAATATTTTACCATCCCTTAATAGTCGCTCCTCACTGTTCTCACTATCTCTACTTTCCTTAATACTATAACCTCACCATCCTAAACATTGACCATCCTTCAAATACCAGCTATATTACTCTTCCTATTTATCTCCCAACTCTTCACTTCTGCAAATTCTTTCAATACACAGTTCATTTACCCCTCCACCATCTTATTGATCTGACTCTCATATCTCTTCATCCTTTCTTTGCTACAACACCCCCCTCACTCTCACTGAGCCACCGACCTCCTCCGGTCACTACTACTTCTTTGCCTTCCACTACACCCATTCCACCTTTCAATTTCCCTGCATTATCGGATATGTTAGATTCTTATCTCTCCACCCTGAAGAAGGAGGCCGGGTTTTTGTTTTGTTTGCTTCCAATACTGGTTGTACATTTTTGTTGAACTACATCTCCCAACATTATGAAGTAACTCCGAGACTCAGTAAAAGATGTCGGACTTGTAACAGCATACCTTCTCTCCTCTAATTCTTTGAGTCTATGTAATGTAAGTTTGCTTTATTGATATACAAATATATATATTTATACTTGAAAGTTAATCATCTGAAAATTTTCAGTCAACTTTATTTACATGCTTACATAGGCGCAGGAGTGGATGTGTGGTAAGTAATTTGCTTACCAACCACATGGTTCTGGGTTCAGTCTCATTGCGTGGCACTTTGGGCAAGTGTCATCTCTTCTACTATAGCCTCGGGTCGACAAAATCCTTGTGAGTGGATTTCGTAGACGGAAACTGAAAGAAGCCGGTCGTATATTTATATATATATTTGTGTGTCTGTGTTTGTCCCCCCACCGCCGCTTGACAACCGATGTTGTTGTGCTTACGTCCCTGTAACATAGCTGTTCGGCAAAAGCGACCGATAGAATAATTACTAAGCTTGCAAAGAATAAATCCTGGGGTCGATTTGTTCGACTAAAGTCGGTACTCCAGCATGGCTGCAGTCAAATGACTGAAATTAATAAAAGGAAAAGAATACTATATATTCCGTACATCAAAACAAGATTTTTTCTCTGTTTATTTGGAACATTGTCTCTATATCCTGATCTGGAGTGTAAGCTTAAATTTTTTGAGCACAACAAAGTGTTTTCTATACATAGATTCTCTCGATCTCATTTGTTAACTCCATACACACGCGCGCGCGAACACACACATACACACACACACAAATATATATCTACTTATAAACATATAAATGCATGGTCGCCATGATAGATCGCTGACCACTACATTTATATTTTTTTTCTCCTTGTTTCTCTACTTATTTCTTTCTGTGTTCCTTTCAGTTGAAGAGCGTAGGCTCGAAACGTCAAAGACTTTCTTTATTCCCGAGCGTTAAACTAATACATCCATTTGTTGTTTACACCACCTGTCTTCGTGTGTTGTTTTTTTCGTAAATTCTCCCATATATATATATATACATACATATATATGTATTATATATATATAT
>NC_068995.1:25311506-25312151 GCF_001194135.2 Octopus bimaculoides
ATACAAGAAAGGAATATTGGAAGAGTCACATAACAAGAATCGTACAGCTTTCTTTAAGGAGAAGATGTTGGGTCTCCGAATGGTTCGAAAATGGCGAGCAGAGTACGATAATCTCAGCAGACAGGTGGATGAAGGAAGTGCTAAGAAGTGCAGGTGTGGATCAGGTCACCAACCGTTATTTTCGGAACTGGGAGATATCATTTCGGGATGGATTGCTGACAGAAGAACAAAGGCTTTGGTTGTACACAGGGCTGATCTTCAAGGATTTGCTCTTGCAATGGCACCACAGTTGGATGTACCCCCAAAGATATTCAAAGCATCACTTCATTGGCTAGATAACTTCCTTCGGCGATATGAGTTCTCTCTAAGAAGATCGACAACACTGTTCAAGCTGGAGGACGCTGAAGTGATTCAACGTGCACTTACATTCAAGTCCTTCGTTGATGGCATCGACTTTTCTAAATACAATCTCTCCAATATAATTGCTATGGAAGAGACTGCAGTATTTATGGGCCGAGGAAATAAAATGACAATTGAACAGATAGGTGCCTCGCCAATCTACGCTGCCTCAACGGGTTACGAAAGTGCATGAGTTACTTATATTTTAGCACTTCGTCTTAATGGAACAAAAATCCCACCGCTTAC
>NC_068995.1:25312161-25319532 GCF_001194135.2 Octopus bimaculoides
CACCGCTTACCATCACAACGGGCAAATAAAAAAAAAAAAAAGAGAAAATGAAATGAGTTTCGAGCATTTCTTTCCTTCAAGCGGAAAAGCCTTGGTGCACACAAGCTGTTATAAGAAAATGGGTTGATTTAACTTTTCCATCTGTTTTATGTGGTTCTCAAAGAAGTCTTTTAGTCTGAGATTCGGCCAGTACTCATCACGCAAAAGATGTTTAAACCTTTCTTTCTGAAGAAATTAGAATTGACCATGTAATGATTCCCACGGGAACGACTTCATATCTACAAACATCAGAGCTTGTAATAAACAAGTCCTTCAAAGATTATTCGTAGATAGATGTGAATGAATATATCGAACATATAATGGAGAGAAATAAGCGTAGAAACTTTGTCAAACCCAATCTCCAAGTAGTCGTGATTTGGGTGAAGAATTCATGGAATAAAATTACCTACAGTTGCGTTGCCAATGCACTTCGATCAGGGTACTTGGACAAAAAGAATTCATTTAAGGAAAGTTATATTGTCAAACGTGGGTTTTCTTTTTACATTTTTTTTCCTTTTACACAAGGACATGAGACTTTTTCGTCTTTCTTGAATTTTTCCGCAAAAATATAAGACATCACCCCAAAATAAGCCCTAGTGCGTTTTTGGGATGCAAAATTAATATAAGACCGGGTCTTACTTTCGGGGAAACACGGTATATATATATATATATATATACACATTGCGTTTCAAATTACTAACGACGTAACATTTTTCTATTCTATCTAAAACCTACTCATTCGAATTCAATGAAATTTTCACAAAATTTTGGCAACAGTTATATGCGTGCGGTGTATAAAAACGTAAGGTTCTGTAACACAACACAGAATCTACAAGCATTTGCATAATTTACGTAAACTTTCACTGTTTCAAATTATTAGCGAGGTGTGATTTAAAACTCATGTAAACAAGAAAATACCAATTTAATTGTTTGATGCACACACTGAAATGAACACAGACATAAACATGGGAGAAATAGAAATAAACAAATAAACAGAGTTCAAAAATTATCGTAAGCTGGTTAGTAAGGAATATATGAGCCTTTGTTTGAAATAGGTTGAAAAAGGCGCTGGTCCATGGAACATACTAATTTCTGGATTTCCTCTGGTGTTATACCACGAGATACATCCACTATTGCCTGCTACAGTTCATTCTTGCTCCTAAATTGGCGTCCATTCTCGTAAACTCGTCGCTTTAGAATACCTCACAAGTTTTCTATTGGGTTTAAGTCAGGGGAACAGGGAGGCCACGTCATCTTCCGAGGTTCACACACACACACACACACACAAGCGCACACGCACACGCACACAGAGAAGCGCACACGCACACACACAGTGCCTCAAACTAAGGAAAGCTAAACAAAAATAAAATGGCTTCTACCAATGAGCATGGAATGGAGCAAATAATCACTGACTTTAAAATACTAGTAAACAGTTATGCCCGGAAATGTATCTACCAACAAACAAAAAATGAATAAATAAAGGCGAGTTTCGGTGGATAAGCCACTTGCGACAACGATATGACAAACGTGTGTACGTTTTTTCCTCTACCTCTCTATCAACAAATGCATATTAGAAGAGAGATAGGCTATCTTTTCTTCTACCTCTCTATCAACATAAGTAACTCAGAAGGTAGCTAGTTTCATGTCAAATATTTTTAGTTTTTGTAGTTTTTAGGTTTTATTTTTCTTAGTTTGTAATTTTAAGTTTAGGTCTTAATTTTTAACTTTTAATTTTAAGCTTTAAATTTAATTCTTATTCCTGTATCTCGAATCATTTAATTGTTATTCAGCTTGAAATATATATTTTCACTCATTTACCCTTATCTCATTTTTATTCCATTTCTCCTCTCTCTCCTATATACACCCACTCACAAAACCCACTTATGATATCTCTATCATTACCCTTACTTTTATTTGTATTTTATTTCATTTTTTACCCTTTTACCCTATCTTTTTTATTTCTTTCTCCTCTCTCTCTCCTATTTATACTCACTCACAAAACCCATTTACGTCTGTCTTACTTTCTTGCTCTATACACATATTTACAATATGAATAAATCATTCGAAATACTGCCTGGATTTATCTGAGATTTTAACTAAGGACCTGTACCTTCATGGAAGTACCGACCAACATCCATATCCTCTGGAAAAACATGAGTTGTGAACATTATTCTCCTGCTAATATTCTTCTACTTCCTTTATTCTCTATTCTTCTACTTACTCTTTTATTTTATTCGTTATAAACTGTGAATTTTATTCCTTGTGAACTGTAAATTTTCCCTGTGTAAAATATTCATACCGTGTCTCTGATGACCGTATGCCCAGTGCGTGGACATGCAAACCTACCAGTTAGGTTATCCCAGAAACGACTGTAAGACTTCAAATTCACCTTACCCTAATTAAATTATTCTAAATGATTTGAGTCACTCATCCTGCCTTGGTTTTTAAAATCTTTCCTCTAATATAATATATTCTTGCTATAACGAAACCCTAATACGGATCCCTAGACCCAGGTCAATGTTTGTAAAAAATTTTATAAATTTGCATTTGTGCATAGGTTTGCTTTTGCAGCAACAGGTATGTTTAGAAATATTGGTCATGCTAAGATGATGTTATTACAAATGTTTTTTCTACTTACTATATCCTTAGAAATTAAAATAAATGAAATAACAAATCCGTTTCTATATTTTTTCATACATGCGTCGCCGAAAAAGGAACCTAATTGTTCTTCTTCTTTATCAAAACTCTATCACTATCATAATAACCGCTAACAACAATACGATAATGGTGGTTCATATGACTGAAATATTCTAAACTTTTTCAGTCAGCCTAGTGTATTAATAACCATTTACCTATACTTCATATAAACTCACAAACTGTCTAGTCAAATGAAATTTATAATTATTTTATACCACCAGCAAGAAAATTGAAAGTTATGGCAGTAGCCAAGAGTTCGAACAATTGTACTGCTGCTAGAACATTCAATGTTGCCGAGAAGATGGTAAGAGAGTGGAAAAAGAATGAGTAAAAATTAAGACAACGCTCAAACAAAAATGTGCAATGAGAAGAGGAAGCATTCGTTGGCTGAAGTTGGAAAAGGACGTAGCAAAATGGGTACTCCACCAGAGACAAGATGGCTATATTGTAACACGAAATAAAATAAGATCTTATGCCCTAAAATGGGATAAATCATATAAAGAAGAAAGTAGAGATTTTAAAGCAACAGTAGGCTGGTGCAATCGTTTTATGAACAGGAAAAAATCTGGTAATAAGGGAGAAAATAAAAATCACTCAAAAACTCCCGAGATTTTTCCATCACAAAGCAACCAGCTTTCACCAGTTCATCATCCAGCTGAGAAAAAAAGCATCAGTTTCCATTGTCTCATATTGGAAATATGGATGAAACTCCATTAAACTTTGACATGCTGGGTAACAGAACGGTAGATTTGAAAGGAGTAAAAACAGTGGACGTTAAAAGCACAGGATATGAGAAAACGAGGTTTATGGTGATATTATGGTGCTGCCTCACTTGAAGTTCTCTGTGATTTTGTTATAAAGGCATGGAACAAAGTTAAAGTAGAAAATGTGATAGAATCATTTTTAAAAAATGCAGTATCTCAATTGTCATGGATGGTACAATAGCGACGACGAAGTCGAAATCGTTTCACCAGAACAAGACTGGAATCCTTACGATGAAGGCATATGTGATGAATCTTGTGATATGTATGACAAACATTTAGAAACATATAGTGATGACTGTGAAGAATTTAATGGGTTTTAGATAAATACATGTGGCAGGTTTGATGTTTTATAATGCAGTTTTATAATGTGACACAGTTATGTAATAAAAAGGTGTTGTATTGTATTGTAATAGTACACTTTTATTTATTATGCAATGTATACACGTTTATATAGTAATTGAGGATGTATGTTTGTATTAGTGTGGCCCATAGCGAGTCACTGCTACAGTGCTCCGTAATATGAAGACATAGGATTCAATATTTATGGTGGTGGTGTAAAGTAGATCACTTGCATACATGAAACAATAAATCATAAAATTTTTATTAATTAAAACTTCTTAGATTACAATATCAAATATGCTTGCGATCGCTTTCGTGTAGCAGATAAACCTGCCTGTGTCAGTACCGTAGCTCAGTCAACAGTAGTATATTTTCTTATACAGTGAGACTGTGATAAGCAGTGTAGCAACACTGGACATCAATGGTGTAATATTTATAATGGTATAACGCAATAACAGTCTATTGGTACAGGAAGAAAATGAAATTGCTATACAGCAACATACATTACAGCTATATACTGATAAAATAAACTAATACAGTTATAGGAATTCTGTGTAATTCAGTCTTATAACTAACTAGCTGCTGGCACCGCTTTCACTTCAGTTGTCCCATGTGGAAAACATTTGATAGTCTGCCATAAAAATCTTTTTTTCTCTTTTTTATTCTTTCAAAGTCAACAGGAAGTCATGTGACCCTAAAGACGACTTAACCCACTTCTGAAACCACACATTTCCTCGTGACATATAAGCAAAAGAGGAATTGGTGAGCTGAGGTTTGAAGCTGTCAGCCTTATGTATGACTGGGGGAAAGGGACGGCTTTAGTTTCATTGTGTAGGAAGGTGTGTGTGTGCGTGCGCCAGTGCACTGTTTTGTTTGATTTGCGAATAAGAAGAGTGTTGTTCTATCAATTACGTGTGCACACCACCCCACACCACCCCATGCACATTCACTGGCAGCTGTTGTGAGTTTCTATCACAAAACTGTTTCCACTATGCTTAAAAGGCGGTGATGGCCATGCAATTGAGGTAAGTTGCTGGCTAGAGGATATCACTAATTCAAGTTGCTCTGGTTCCATTTGAAGTTGCTAATGACCGAAGGTATAGTTACCGCGTTGGCTTTTAACTTCTCCCCACTCAAAGATTTTGTGACAGTGAGGAGTGTTGTAAAGTGAAGATTAGTTAATTGGGTTATCATTTCAGTTGTAATTCCCCGATGCAGCCATTTCGCTAATGATGATGGAAGTTCATGAAAGGTATTTAATGAAGCGGAAGCCTTGAATCTTTGAGGGGAAGCTGCAGTAAACGATGATGTAACGATGTAGTAGGCCTGGTGCATTATACTCTCAACTTTATTATTTATATAATATTCCATCACTCACGTTTCTGTAATCAAATCCTATTGCTGTTTCCTCTGCTTTTCGTTCAAAACTTGGAAACATTTTAATTGATTAACCAAAATGCTACTCAGTATTTTTAGACACATCAAAAAAAGTGAAGAAGAAGAAGAAGAAGAAGAAGAAGAAGAAGAAGAAGAAGAAGAAGAAGAAGAAGAAGAAGAAGAAGAAGAAGAAGAAGAAGAAGAAGAAGAAGAAGAAGAAGAAGAAGAAGAAGAATGGAAAGGTCACTGTTCGTATTCTTTTGAACAAAGGCCTGCTCGATCGGAGCTAAACAATTATAAGCAGCATTTCTATGCAACAGAAAACCTTGGGGCTTTGAACTTACAACCTGGTTATCTTTCTCATCAAAACCTAGTTTCACTTTTCATCACTGATTTATTTCAAAGTGGCATAAACGATACAACATCCTATTATTTCACTCCTACAAAGATAAATTCGCATTAAGTAAAGGCTTCTTTTATTCTTATGAGGTCAGGTGAGTTGTGAAAAAGATTTGTGTAGCGGATTTCTGAATTTTTAATATCAAACCAACTTCCTATGTGTGTAGAAACGTCGAGTTTGCTTTCTATTTTTTCAATTTCAATAAAATTTAAACCGGCAAGATTCCATGATTGATTTAGTTGATGACATAGTTTCATGCAAAACAATGAATTTATGTCAAGAAAAGCAATATATTAAAAGATGAATTATTCGATATAAGTTACGGAGAAAAAGTAACATTTTATACATTTCCATACATAAAAAATTGGTTTGTAACTCATCATAGATGGCTATGAAGATTGGAAATCAAAATACATTTGGCTGCGTTTAAGATAGTCGAATTGTCTTTGACAGCTTGAAGCTTAATGTTAACAAACAGATTTGACAAAATGCCGGCTTGAAATAATTTTAATTTATATGGCTTCCATGAAAAATTGTCTCTGATAACTAGATTACAAGGGTATTTAAACAAAATTTGTATGAACATTCTTCCGAATGTACTTTGGTGACCAAGATATCGTGAAAAATTACTCGAAGACAAAGCAAAAACGTTTTTCTAATTTATCATCTCATCCTCCTACAGACATCGATTAAAATGAAATATAATTCTAGACACAAATGTATATATTTATCTTCAAATACATATATATTTATGTTCTGAGCATAATAGATTTATTTATTTTTATGTTTGTTTGTGTATACATTAAATCACTATTTAATATAGGTATTTTATGTAGACACTGGTGTGTGTGTATGTGTGTGTTTGAGCGTATGTATGTGATTGTATGTGTATGAATGTGTCTGGAAATATTCATATAAGGTGTGTGTGTGTGTATCTGTCTGTCTGTCTATCTCTCTGTTGGTGCCGTAATGGTTGGTCATAGAAAGACATGGTTGATCTTCTAAATTAGCTGTACATGAAAGGTTTAGGCTGATTTACTATGCAACTAAGTACCTATACTAATATATATATATATATATATATACATAGTCTTTAACAAATCAGGCTTCCTATTTCGAGCTTTAAACCCTATTTATTTTTCTTCAATTCCCTCCATAACTTTCATTCTATTTATTTGTTTGTATAGTTTTTCATTTATTCATCGTACTCACCATTTCTTTATCATCTAGCTTATTCATTTGGATACAACGGGATGGTCAACAAAATGTTTAGAAAGCAAACCTTTATGATAAACTTATTTTTTCTTATTTTATCTTTTATATTTTGGTTTTTATCCTATTTATTCTATTTTAGGTAACTACTTGATATATTCCTCCAATCTGAATGTATCACTGAAAATACCGCCTGGACTCACCTGGGATTATGCTTAAGAGGCTATACTTTCACGGAAATATAGACAAACCTCCATACCCTCCGGAACAAGATGAACTGTGAACTTTATTCTTCTATCTTAATTTTTCAATCTATTGTTTTATTCTTCTTGTCTCTGATGACGGGATACACAGTGTATGAGGGTGTTGATCCATTACCTGGGATATCTCAGAAACAGATGTAAGACATTAATTACCTCTATTTCTCCTTTTTTGATACACCTTACTGTAATTAAATATTCTAAACGACCTGAGATCCTCGTTATGACATGGTATTGTTTTCCCTTTCCTCTAATATATATATATATATATATATATATATTT
>NC_068995.1:25321225-25324103 GCF_001194135.2 Octopus bimaculoides
AATAATAATAATAATAATAATAATAATAATAATAATAATAATAATAATAATAATAATTATTATTATTATTATTATTATTATTATTATTATTATTATAACATCGAAAAATACCTTAGGAATAAGAACCCAGATTCGAAATTTCCCCAAGACACTTGATGAAAGCTGAAACGTTGTGTTAACAACAAACAAGATGAGGACAAATATCCGTCAAATGTAAATAATGTAAATAATGTAAATAAGGGGCGATATGGTGTATTTAAACTAAACATATTTACATGTCTGCATATAAGTAAGTATATTTCTTTATTATGGTTTAAATTCTGCTGATATCTAATCATCCGCCTGTCCCGAGAGAAAAATAGCCGTGAGTGAAAAACATTCACTGAGTGATTTCAAGTATCCTCTCTATTCTTCCTTTCATTGGCCTCGACCAGTTTTGATGCTTTCCTTCCTTGCATTAACTGCAAAGCCTAAAATTTTATTGAACCACTCCTTCGCAACCAAACCCTATCTGACTACAAAGAAATATAAATCAGAAACGTTGACCATCCTACCATTTTCATAGATATTCTTTTACAAAGGAAACTGTGTTAGTCTTGTGACAGTAATTTATTTCACATCTGCATGTATATACACATGCATAGATTATATATACATATAAGTCTGTGTGTGTGTGCGCGCAAATATCGAAATGCCCGCGGATGTATATTATATAACATGGGAAGGCTCACATAGAATACCGACTTATGGTGTTGGTTTACTTCGCTGCGTATTTACTGGTCAAAACAAGTTTTTTAGGGAAATAATGTCTTGAACATGTCTATACTACTCTCTCAACATGAAAAACTATATTCAAATTTCTGTATTTCAGGCATTCTATATGCTTTTCAATCTGTAATTGCACACTCAATAACATTTTAGGAAGAATCAGAACAGAATGACAGCCAGTGGCTAGGGGAGGTTATCGGTTCAATACGGGAGAATTTGGATATGTGTGATAAGTTATAGGTTTAAAATATTCCCAGATAAATAATATGGAAGTGTCTAAGGAGCATTTGAGTCACATAATGCTTTATGAGTTTAAAAAAAGGAACTATGCAGCTGAAGCGACTAGAAATATCCACTCACCTTATGGAGAAGAGTGCCTGAATGAAAGAACTTGCAGAAGATGGTAGAGATTTCAACCTTAACGATGAGGCCCGTACAGGACGTCCAAATTTGATGACAAGCTCCTTTTGGCAGAACTTGAAAGGGATCATGTACTTTCAGTTAAGGAATTGGCAAACAAGCTTCGTTCATGCCATACAACTATTCACCGCCATCCTCAACAGCTTGGAAAGGTCCCAAAACTTGGAAAATGGGTGTCTCATGATTTGTCTGATGCCAACCGCAAATCCTGCCATGAACTTTTGCTCTTCTCTTCGTTCCCGTGAACTCATCTCGCTCTTTTTAGACAGACTGGTGACTAGTGATGAAAAAAGGGTCGTTAACAAAATGTTAAGCGTCGTAGACAGTGGCTTGGTAAAGGTGAAAAGGCCCAACCACAAAGGAAAAGGGAACTCCATGTGAAGAAGGTTCTTCTAAATGATTGGTGAGGTTGAAAAAGAGTCATCCACTTGGAGCTGCTATCAATTAATGCAACAATTAATGCTGAAATCTATAGTCAGCAATTAGAGTGATTGAACGCTACTATGAAGGTAAAAAGGTCCTCTTTCGTCAATTGAAAGGGAGTAGTGTTTCAGCAGGACAATGCATGACCCCACACTGCAAAGATAACCTCACAGAAGATCGAGGATCTTGGCTGGGAGAAAATTGCTCACATGCCTTATTCCTCAGACCTTGCTCCTTCAGGTTACCATTTGTTCCATAGTTTACAGAATCATTTGGATGGATTAACTCTCGAAACAACTGAAGAAGTCGAAACTGACCTTTCAGAGTTCTCTTTGAAACCGAATGAATTTATTCTCTAATGGGATTAAAAAGCTTACGAGTAGATAGAAAGAAGTTATAGATAATCCTGGAAACTATATTGACGATTAAATTTCATTATATTATCCTTTTATTTCTTTCAGTCATATGACTGGACTGCAGCCATGTTGGAGTTTTAGTCGAACAAATCGACCCCAGGACTTACTTTTTTATAGCCTAGTACTTATTCTATCGGATACTTTTGCCAAATAGCTAAGTTACGGGGACGTAAGCATACTAACAGTTGTCAAGCAGTAGTGGGGGACAAACACAGACGCAAAGACACACACGCACACACAGACACAATCACACACACATGCACACATACACACACACACACGCACACACAGACACAATCACCGCCCCATACATACGACCAGCTTTTTTCCGTTTCCGTTTACCAAATCCACTAACAAGGTTTTGGTCGACTCGAGGCTATAGTAGAAGACACTTGCCCAAGGTGCTATGCGGTGGGACTGAACCTGGAACCATGTGGTTGGTAAGCAAGCTAAGCCATGCCTAGCTAGACTAAAGAACGCGTGAATCAAGCTTGGAGAAAAGACAGACAAGAACACGTCTTCCTTGTTCCAGCTACAACGGAAAGAAAGAAACACAAGTTAGAAGAAAGATGGCCGATGGTCACGTGGGAGCCATGTGAGCAAGGAAGAGGAGTGAGGGAGAGAGTGACAGAGTAATAACATAGAATAGTGGGCGAAGAAGAGGTAAAAGAATAAGAGAGAGAAAGAGAGAAAAACGAAAGAGTAAATAGATTGTAAAGAGTGCGCATCAGAATTATTAAGACAAAACTTACTTGGAAGAGGGTGCGTGGTGTTTAGTCATATAATAATATAAATTATATATATATATATATATGTATGTATATATGTATGTATGTATATATATATATATA
>NC_068995.1:25324755-25325796 GCF_001194135.2 Octopus bimaculoides
TATCACATGGTTCCGGGTTCAGTCCCACTGCGTGGCACTTTGGGAAAGTGTCTTCTACTATAACCTCGGACCGACCAAAGCCTTGTGAGTGGATTTGGTAGACGGAAACTGAAAGAAGACCATCGTATATATGTATATGTATATATATATGCGTGTGTGTTTGTCCCCTCCCCCCTCCAACATCGCTTGACAACCGATGCTGGTGTGTATACTCCCTGTAACTTAGCGGTTCGGCAAAAGAGAACGATAGAATAAGAACTAGGCTTACAAAGAATAAGTTCTGGGGTCGATTTGCTCGACTAAAAAGGCGTTACTCCAGCATGGCCGCAGTCAAATCACTGAAACAAGTAAAAGAGTAAAAGAGAGTATACGTATATGTACATACTTACATCTATACGTATATGTATATGCATATGTGGGCACAGGACGTCATGAAACGTGTACAACAAAAAATACGAAGTACGAGTACATGGAATATAAACTATTTTTTTCGAACAACGGAATACACAAATGGAAATCAAGACAAACAACATAAAGTCGTTGGCTATTTTTCTACTCTCGTATTTCGATCATTTAACAATAATATACGCTTTCGGTGAAACCGTTGCTCCCGCACAGGAAATACAAAAAATTTGGGATTGTGCGGAGAATAAGAAATAGAAAATCCTTGGTACAGCATTGTACATTTAAAAAAATTAATATACATATATATATAAATTTTCAGAATGAGATAAAAATCCAAGGCTGTGAAAGATTCTAAAATCTTTCACAGCCTTGGTTTTTATCTCATTCTGAAATTTTTTTTTTATATATACAAACGCTGATATATGACCTACGTTGGATTCTTCATTCGCATAATCACCGAACCTGCAGCTTAACTATAGTCTGTCCATAGCACTTACTCAGCATTACCTGGCACCTTTGGGTCTTATTGACACCATTACCTCTCATGGGAAACGATGGCCCACCCATCACATTCGCCGGACAGTACCTCATCTCATTATCATTTATTCCGCGGTATTTAAAATCATTTGAACGGGA
>NC_068995.1:25326345-25326903 GCF_001194135.2 Octopus bimaculoides
ATATATATATATATATATATATATATATATATATTGGGTCATCCCATAAATAATGCGGTTTTTTATACTTCTTCTATTTTTCAAAATCAAGATAAACAAAGTTCTTTTTTAATCTAAAATACACTCTCCTTCATTTTCTACAATGCTCTTCCATCTACTGGTAGACTTGCTAGGCTCATCTTCCAAAATACTCCTCCAGTACTGTTCTGACCGCGTCTACAGGAGTCATATCTTTTCCGTTCAAATGATTTTACTGCGGAATAAATGATAATGAGATGGGGTACTGTCCAGCGAATGTGATGGGTGGGACATCGTTTCCCATTCCAACTGCTCCAGCCAGTGGAATGTCATCCTCACTGTATGTGGCCGAGCATTATCCTGATGGAAGAATACCTTTCGTCTTCAAACCAATGATGGTCGTTTTTCTTCAAGCCCTGACTTAAGCCGCTCAAGCTGCTTGCAGAGACCTCCTTTGTCATCTTGCGGTTTGGGTTTAAAAGTTCAAAGTAGACTAAACCTTTCATATCCCACCAAACAGATAACAACACCTTACGTGGG
>NC_068995.1:25327085-25328353 GCF_001194135.2 Octopus bimaculoides
ATCAATCATTCATCGACACCTGCGTGCCATCGGAAAAATTAGAAATTGGGTCAATGGCTTTCCTCACAAACTTTCTGAGTTTAATCGCGCACAGACAGTGAATGTATGCTCTTCTTTGTTGTCACGTCGCACGAATGGACCTTTTTAGACCGAATAGTGACTGGTAACAAGAAGTGGGTTCTCTATAAAAACGTGAAGCACCGAAGACAGTGGGTAGGGAAAGGAGAAACACGAGCACCCCAGGCTAAAGGTCTTCCCCCACGTAAGGTGTTGTTATCTGTTTGGTGGGATATGAAACGTTTAGTCTACTTTGAACTTTAAACCCAAACGAAACGATAACAAAGGAGATCTACTGCGAGCAGCTTGAGCGGCTTAAGTCAGGGCTAGAAGAAAACGACCATCTTTGGTTTCTAGACGAAAGGCGTTCTTCCATCAGGATAATGCTCGGCCACATACAGTGAGGATGACATTCCACTGGCTGGAGCAGTTGGAACGGGAAACGATGCCCCACCCATCACATTTGCCGGACAGTGCCCCATCTGACTATCATAGGATTTTGTTCCACCAGGTTTTGCAGGACGTCCTCGTCAGCTCTATAGATCTTTCAGGACGAGTCTCGTCTTCCAAGCTGTAGTTTCCGGCTCGGAATTTCTGAAACCACCGTTGGCACCAGCTTACGCTTATTGTCCGATCTCCATATCCTGCATTAATATTCCTCCCACTTTCCGTTGCGTTGTTGCCTTTATTGAACTCATAAAGCAAAATATGCGGAATATGCTCCTTTGTCACTTCCATTATAGCTTTGAAAAAATAATTGTTGAAATCGAACTGCACTCCTTAAAACATGCACTAAGAATAAGTACAAGATAAAATTACTATCTGCTTTTATAGCAAGTTTATGCAGGTAGTTTTCCCGTCCCCCTTCGACTTTTAGTTTATGTAATTTAAAAACCCGCATTATTTATGGGATGAGCCAATATATATATATATATACTCTTTCTACTCTCTCTTTTACTCTTTTACTTGTTTCAGTCCTTTGACTGCGGCCATGCTGGAGCACCACCTTTAGTCAAGCAAATCGACCCCAGGACTTATTCTTTGTAAGCCTAGTACTTATTCTATCGGTATCTTTTTGCCGAACCGCTAAGTTACGGGGACGTAAACAAATCAGCATCGGTTGTCTAGCGTAGGGGGGGGGACAAACACAGACACACAAACACACACACACACACATACTGAATTTGGCTGCCAATTACAATGGCTAGGCT
>NC_068995.1:25329030-25338400 GCF_001194135.2 Octopus bimaculoides
ATATATATATATATATATATATATATTTATATATATATATATATATATACATATACATATATCATTTATAGTAGTTACTGATGGAAATGATAATGTGCATTTAGGTATCAGTAGTTCCAGTGGGTTAATAAATACAGTTGTAAATGTACATTCACTTGAATTGCCTTAGATGAAACAAATAACCAGGAATATTCAGCAACGACATCATCATCACCATCATCATCATCATCATCATCATCATCACAACAACGAAAGCAAGCCTGATATTATAATTGCATGGAGTAGAGACAATAACGCAGTGATTGGTACCAAAACTTTCAGTGATGTAATGTATGCAATCATCTTTTTCTCTCTTTCTTCGTCTCTAACGATATTTCTCTATTTACCTATTTATCCCTCTCATTCTTTCTTTCTCTCTCCCATACACACATGAATTTACATACAAACACACTCGCTTTTTCACACACGCGTGTGCACAAGCACATTATTAAAATTCAGTCTTCTATCATGTTAACCTACTTTACAAAATATTATTGTAGTGACATCACATAAAATAACAGCAGCCGCCATCATCACTGTCACCACCACCATCACCACGACAACACAACGTTATTAATACCCCCATAAAAACAGTTCTAATACCTCTAATATTAACAGTACTATCATAGTATTAATGCTACCGACATTAATACCACCGCGCTACAACCACACCAACGTCGACACTGGCAACATGAATGTCATTACGTCAACGGTAATATTACCGGTACTGCTACCACTTCCGCAACCACTACCATCACTATCACGCCATTAATACCACCACTTACACCACTACTACCAGCATCATCAAATTAATGTAAACACTTAAAAGAACCAGTATGGGAGCCTATACGTGGTGGCCTCGACATGCAAGAAATAGCGGCCAAATCTTCCCCAAGTCACAGATCCATTAAATTAAACTTTACAGAGTTTCAAAAGGAAGGACATATTAGATAATGTGGTATAAGGTGTATAGTATCAGTATGAAGACAGGATGTTTATGGCCGAAATGATTTTGATCAGTGGAATCGATTTGGGCTGACAAGAGGCAAAAAAAAAAAAGAATTAACTGCAAAAGCACCACTTACTACATTAGTACCGACTAATGGACTAACTATTAGTGATTTTTACTGAGCCAAAGGAACCTGTAAATCCGATATATATATGAAGGGATCGATTCAAAAATATGTATCAGTTATATATTAGTTGCATCAGTTGACTACTATTCAAACAAAATGGGTTTGAGCATTAAAACGAGTTCCATGTTTTAAATATACGTTCGATAGTGTAGCCGAAGTTTAATATAAATGGGAAATAAATGGAAAATATAGGGTTCGATTATTCCGTTTCGGAGTTCAAATCAATCGAATTGACTATATTTTTCATTCTAGTCAGTAGAAAGTCAATAAAATACATAACTGTAACATATATTACAGATGATTCAATTGCCCCAGTCGATGCTATAAGTTATTGAAAATGCTTTGATATCTATTTAAGCCAGTTAAATCAATATTTTAGATACAGGCAACATTTCCCGCCCGATTTCACTATCTTTTATTTGCCGTTTTGTTAAATACTTAGTAAAATGTTTGATACCAAAGCGTCAGACTTTTCTATTGTCAGTATTCATATTTTGAAAAGCCTGGAAACAGAAAATCTCTCACTCAACTGCAAGAGAAATCACAAGATGATAAGTGTAAGGGTGTGTGTACGTGTGTGTATCTATATATGACTGTATATATATATATATATATATATATATCTGTGTACACACATTTATTAAATATTAAATTGAGACGAAAAGCACTTGAAAATTATTACTGGCTCTGTGTGTGTGTGTGTGTGTGTGTGTGTGTGCGCGCGCCCGCTCGTGTGTGTGTACGTGCATGCGTGCATACGTACGTGCTTGTGTGTCAAAATAAATATGCATACGCATTTATGGTATTTATCTATATTTATCCGGAAACGAATTCGTGATTCTAATAACTCCACATTAAACCATTAAACTAAAACAAATATTGATACCATGGACAGAGGCGTGGAAGAAAGAGTCGTACGAAACGTTTACTGATTATATACAGACCTGTAAGAATGAAAATGAAAACTACATAGGTACAATATCGATAATTTTTTTCGACTGTAAAATATATGCAAGAGTGCTCGAATCCCCGAGTAACAATTTTAATAAAGGTATTTAAAAACCAGCTAATAGAAATGAGTCGTTCAAGATATATGCAAATAAGTCAATGTTTTGCAAGCTCAGTGAAAATATTTGTTGAATAAAGCTTTTTAGTAGGAAACTCAGTGAATATGAGAAGTAATATTTGAAACGACAATATTCTGAAATAAAAAGACACTCAGAAAAATATACTGGCTATATGCTAAAATAAATGGATACATAAAAAGTATAGGAACATATGTATGTATTTTAAGATGTATACACAGTGTATATATAATTTTCGATTCATTTTCCATGTTAGATATCATCATACATTACTGAATTTATTTTGATATTCATTGAGCTTTTCGTAAAAAAATATTTGGTCGTTACTTTATGCTTGCGAAACATTTGTTTCTGATTTGAATGTGCCTATGTGTATACATACATACATACATACATACATACATACATACATAATGCATACATAAATACACACATGCATGCATGCATACATGTACATACATACATAAATACATATAAAAGCTTGTGTTTAGTGTGTATATGTGTATACATGCAAATAAGTATACATATATATATATGCATATATATATACGTGCGTGTGAGTGTATACACACATATGTATGTGTATATATATATGTGTGCGCGTGTGTATGACAGTGTACGTTTGTGCGTTTGCATATTATATACATAAATACACATAAGCACACACACTTGCGCTCGTGCACATATACACGCATATGTGAATATATGTATATATATGTATATTTGCGCGTACTTTTAGAACATGGTGTCGTTAGTATTTGCGTAACAACAAGCTGTTTTTTTTTGTTTTATCTTTTATGGGTGAGGCTCTGTAAGGGATTAGTTCCACCAGAATGGTAAAACGATATCTAGTAGACTTTCCCAAGTGCTGACTATTTGTATTTTCTATTTTTTGTTATCAATTTTTTGTCTGTTTATTAAGTTTTCTCAATGCCTTAAGAAATTTGTTTATAAACTTTATAAACTTCCTATTATATAATAGCATTGTTGAAAAGTTTTTACAAAGCGATATCTTAAACAGCGACATATCATTTCGTTTCATTTGATGAGGCACAGGATTGGCTTTGAAGAATGAAACAGATTGAATTAACCCAGATTTCGTTATTTTCTCGATACACAAAGTCACTTCTCTTACGTTTCTGTTTTATCATACTCCTCCTCCTCTTCATCATCATCCTATAAAATCTTGCCTCGAGGTGTGGGGTCTTAGACTACAAGTCCGCTTTCTGTTTCGATTCTAATTTGAAATTTAATTTTTTTTTTTATATGTATGAAAGTTACAACTTCTCAAATTCTTTTCTCCAGAAATCTCAAATGAAGGGTGATAGAAATACAATAGGAATAGGGCTCATGAAGGAGCTATACAAATATACATGGATGCTTATAGATCAATCTCTTCCTCTTCGCCCTAACCCTCTCCCGTCTCCCTTTCTCATTTCATCTTTATAATCCTTACTAGAAGGTTTCTCAATCTCAGTCATTTCTAAAAATTGTTGAAGGACATTTTCCCCACCGATATATTCTATGTAACAAGTTGAATACTGATGAAACACTCATCAATTATATAGTACTTGTTCTACTTATAAATTTATGCCAAACTTTACCCTCGTGTTCATGACTGAGGTTCATAAGTGGTCACCCGATCTGCTAAAAACAGCAGCCAATCATCCTTCGATATTAGAAAGTAAGGTTATACTAAAATATCGTTGACTATAAGTCTGCTCAGTCAGTGATAGCCTATGAGTTAAAAAGAAAAGCAAGAAAGAAATTTGCAAAGAACTAATAGAGTAGCCACTACACAATCACGCGACTTACTATAAATAGTAGCCAAATGACCTCAAATCACCTACTATCGTCTTGAAAATATAAGAACTCTTGGAATACTTCCCACATCTTGGTTGTTGCCCATCATACACACAAGCATTCTAGATCTTATTCAGAAAATGATCATTCGACTGATTGGCATAAAGTTTTTCACTGACACGCTCCTCTTTTAAAACCATATATGTACTGTGTTCTCGTTTTGTCTTATTAACGAGGGCACCTGCTCCTCAGAGTTGGCTGGTCTTGTGCTATTTTCAAACACTTTCTTCCCGTTCTTAACGATATCGCACTCAGCACCTCTCACCTTGTACTAACTATTACCCCAAGTCGCCACTCTGTTGGCCCATTAGAATTCCTACCTTACTTATTTGTAAATTGTAAGTTTTACATATTCACTGTCCTTATTGATAAATGCATTTATGCAAGGGATCTGAAAAATAAACGGTGTGTGTTAAGTAAACACACAGAGATATGTATGCAAGCATCTATCTACGTTTCTATATAATCTTGTATCTATAAACAGGAACACAAATAGCAGCGCTATGAATGTACATATTCATAGAAGTCTATGTATGCAAATGTCCACATAAGTAAGCATGTATATGAAAGCTTTTACGCACGTATAACTGTAGATGAAAGTACATATGTATGCAGATACACGGGTGTGTATATGAATGTGTGTTTACGCGCATGCATATTGATATCTTTAAAGGCTAAGCATAAATCTATGTATAGATAAGGAAATATTTTATTACCAAATTCAATAACTGTTATGTGTTTTATGTTTCTATATATATGGGTATGTGTGTGTGTGTGTGTGTGTGTGTGTGTGTGTGTGTGTGTGTGTGTGTGTGTGTGTGTGTGTGTGTGTGTGACTGTTCTGAATGTATTTGTAAAGAAAACATCCTAATATCAAATATCAAATATCAAATTCAAAACCATTAATTTTTAATGTATATATATTTGGTTGTGTTTCTGTCTGCACGCATATATATGGTTTAATGTATTTGAGTATAAAGAAAAATCATATCATACTGAAAAGCAATGATTGCAATATGAAAAGTATAAAAAATATGGGAAGAATATGAACTTTGGCCCTTTTACTAAATCATAAAGAAATGTATAGTTTATTTCAACGAAAAACAGTCTGTTACTAGGAGCGGATATATTACTAATGTAAAGATATATGTAAACAGATATAAATTTTTTATGTCGACTGAAATAAATAAAGAATTGACGTCATTGTGTATTTCAATAAACAGCAATCTATAGAACGTCCACCAGACATGAAACAAAACGAGACAAAGATAAAAGAGGCACATTATCGCAGTTATAACTCATTTATTTAGTCAAGGTAGAATTTATATTGGATCTCACTCGCCATTAAAGCACTCAGCAACAGAGAATTGAGATACATGATGCACTTTGTTATAATATGCATATTAACATGGTGTGTAGTACCATAAAAATATTCATGTAATATCTTACTTCAAACAAGAATAATCTGTTGTGCTATATTTAAAAAAATGGACAAAGATGCATTCAACGTAATCTATATGAAATTGTAATACTTTATAATCCTACTTTAATTGTGCACAACAATGCAGTCACTATACTGCTTAGTGAGATGCCGCTATCTCAAACGTTATGATGGTGGGCTTTGTAATAAAAGGGTTAACAGTTCGCATTCACTAACGATACTGCTTTTGTATTTCTGGCACAATCTCTGAATATTTCTGTCCACCGAAACAAAATAAGTTTCCGGGAGTGGTAAAAATCGCTACTATAATTAGTGTTTGTATTGCACAATGGACAAATTATACTGAAGAATATTCAATCGATTGGCATTGCTATCCGTAAAGCGAGATGCTCTTCTTTTAAATTCCAAAAGTAAAGAGACAACTTTCAAAGTAGAATGCCTTACAGAGCTTAGTAAAAGTGATGACGACAATCCACGTCGACACATGAAGTGAGATCTCCCATGGTGAACATATGGCCCTATATATATAGTTTTAAAAACTGACATTGGGCTGAAGAAACAAGATCATTTAGTGCGTCAAATCTCTACCCATAGACTTACTTCATATTATTTAGGACGGAGAAACACGATTTTTGCTGTAAGAGGTATCAAATCATGGCGTTGAACCAACTCCGCTCCTAGCCCCTTTTGTAACACACTATGCGTAGTAGGTCGGTGCAAACATTTTACGAAGGATTCCTCGTGTGCTGATCACAATAAACTAACACTGCAACATTTATGATTGTTTTTATTGTTGATTGATTTATCTCCTGCCATTGTTAATATGTTTTTTTAATTGGCAAAAGTTTTCAAAGTTAATTTTGTTTTATCTCGTTTGTCTCGTGGGTTTCAGTGTATTTTCCTCTCGTGCGTGTGTGTTATAGAAACAGTAGGTCTCGCGTGATGTGAAAAGTATCGGTTGTACTTAATGGCCTGATTCTGTATAGTTTTGTTTGTATTCAAAAGTGAATTCCTCCCTGTTTGTTTGTTCCGCATGCTGACTTCTGTCTTTTATTTCAACAATATATTTTATAAGAGAATTACAAGTATAACGTAAACTACGTGCTTGTTGTACATACTGGAAGCCATACACATAATTTGCCTCATTTTGCAGACTAATTTTCGTTTTGATTTTGATTACGCAATTGGATTTGTCTCAGATTTGCGGAGATCCATGTCTATACTCGGTTATAATGTTACTCAACCCGGGCAGTTGATAAGCAGGATCATTAGACCGTCAAATAAATTTCTTTTTGTTATTTCTTCTGACTCTTTACGTTCTGAATTCAAATTACACCGAGATCAACTTTGCCTTTCATCCTTCTGAAGATGATAAAACAAAATATCATCTATGTACTGTGGTCGATGATATAAACTAACCCATAACTTCAAAACTATTCGAATTGTACCTAAAATAATAACAGCTTGCTAATTTTACGTAAGTTTCTACTACATAAGCATGCACATCCCAAGGTTTCTGCAATTTTGTACTTAATATACAGTATCAGCTTTTCTTTTGGATTTGAATTTGGTTCTATTATAGTTTTTTCTTTCTTGTGTAAAATGTATAATATTTGTTGTGTTGTATAGTTAATGTTTCATATGTATTGCATGGTTGATGTAATGTGTTTCAATGTTAGGTGGTTATTGTGAATGATATTTGTCTGGTTTGTGTGGAAGTAATGTGTTGGCAGCTGTACAGAATGCGAGCTGTGAGAGTCATTGGAGTAAAACTGTCCGCAATTTATTATGTAATGGTCAGTTTGTAGGGTGTTGATCCATATATTGTGTGGAGTGTTATTTGATTGGGCTGTTATAATGGAGAGAATATATATTTTAAACAGTATGTAGTATTTAGTGAGCGCCAGTATGACTCCTGTTTTTATACGCACAATTTCTTACCATACCTAGTGCTCCCTATACTGTCTTTATATCCATGTCCCATTTTTATTCCACTCTTTTATGCAATGTTTTGGAATGAGGGGATAGCGTTTTGTACCAGTGTACATATATTTCGTGTCCTTTCATATTACATGTGGGTAATTTTCCTTGACCTCTTTACCAATTTCAATAAGCGTTGTTCCAGCTAGTTACACTTGAGTCGTTGTTATGTACCATGTTTGGTTCCCATTTGCACCATGTCTTGTGTATTTTCATATTGACGTATTGTCATATTGCCAAGTGGACATAGCTACCAACTCGATTATGTCATGGTAAGGAATAGGCAGCCAGATATGACGTGGTTAATCGTGTTATTGGACTGGTTACATATTCTGTGCTCGATTGCCAGCAACTTTTATATTTAATTTTATAGCTGTTCTGGTCAGACGTTGGTCTTGTGCTGTTAGTATCAAACCACCAGTTTCTGATTTTTAAACTATTGCTGATTTTATACTTTGGTTATTTTGTCTTTGTTGAGTCTTGCATTATATTCACCAACGAGTGGCTTTCTCTTGTTTTTTAAACATTATTACTTCTTGCCTTTAACCCTCCAACGCTGTGTATAGGCCACTTATAATTGAATTCCATGTCGCATAATTTTTCGCTTCTGTACTTATACTCTGCCATGAATGTCCCCCTTTCTCTAGTTCCTTTTGTGTTGATCTACGCAACGAGTTCATATTTTGGAAAAACATTTTGATTTTGACAATGTGTTTCCATTTGGCTAAAGCTATTTCACGAATTGGATAACTGCTTATTTTTTTATTCGAATGTCTTTTGGAAGAACACTGCAATAATATATAATACAATATAAGATATTGAGATATTTATGAAACATTAATATTATTGGCATTCTGGAAATTTTTTAACATTTCCATATCACGGGTTTCTATTTTTCTTAATAAGATAACTGTAACAGTAATGGATGAATTTAGAGTTTAAAAACAATGTGCGATAAAGTTAACATTAACACCAAAACTGTGTCCTTGATTTATAAGACTCTGCCGCAAAAAATATTTCATTTCACTCCATTTCTGAGAATTACTCACAGTTGTTGTGGCTCACGTGATGTATTTAAAACAATAATGAGATCACAAGTTGTTTTTGAAAGTTTAACTTTTCTAGTGACATTCTTCGTGCAAGTATTTCCGTCTCTATTACCGCGTTTCTTCTCCCTCAGGATTTTAAAGTTTATTTGTTCTCCCCCTCTTCCCCCCTCTCTCTGTGAAACTTCTTTTAAAAATATCTTCTGCTTCTTATTACTGTTTGCATTTATTATTATATATGACAGGAGAAGTAAACTATCATTGCTAAAGTAAATGGAGAAGCTTCTCTATGAGTGCCAAGAAATAGCAAACGTATTTTCCTTTTTCAGAAAGGAAGAAATTGCATAGAATAATCTTTGATGCACATAGTCTGAAAACAGCATGAGACAATCATGGGTGGAGCGCCTTTAAACATGAGCCGGCTACAGCAAAGGTGACTTAAAGCTAAACAAGAGTGTTTGACTCTTATTTTATTTCTCCATGAGAATTAAATCTATGGTGAGAGTTTTGTAAAGAATATGGACGACAGTCGGGAGACTGAGACTATAATGCTGATGATTCTAAAAAGTAAATCTGAAATATAACAGTCAAAGATTTAAGCAAACGGAAAACATGAGCATGTGACGGACATTCTTTCCTTTGTAAAATTGTTAACAATGTACAAATACAATTATAAACACGGATCATATATAACCTCGGTGGCGTGAGGAGCACTAAAGCCTTGTGAGTGCATTTGGTTGACAAAATCTGAAAGCCCGTCGTATGTGTGTGCGTATATAT
>NC_068995.1:25338701-25352025 GCF_001194135.2 Octopus bimaculoides
TATAAAGGAAGTAGTCAGAATCTGGGTAAAAACTGTTTTTTAGCGTTTTCGTGCATTTCAGGGATTGAAAATATAAAATCTATACATACATATATACATAAATATATAGATACGTAGATACATACCTATATACATATATATACTATAGTGGGTAGGCCGGTTGTAGAGCAGTCTAAGATGGAGAGCAGTTAATATTATAGTGGATTAGGCTGGTTTATGGGGTTACCCTGAGTTCTTTGTTCATGACAGGTTTTGCCTTACGGCGTATTTTCAGACCCCAAACATTGCTGGTCTGAGACTTCTTTAAAATATGGAGGAGGAAATGCCTCATTTTTAAGGGTAAAATTCTAGGTGATTATCTCCCTTTGCCATTGTCCATCGATCTTTGACCGTGCTGACATCTTGCGGTTACCATTTCTACAAATGATCCTATATATAGGATACATTCATATATGTATGTATGTTATCAATCAGTTTCATTTCTGTATTTCTTGTCCATAGAGAAAGAGCCGGACTCTAACATAGATTCAAGGCTCCTTCATTGGAACTTTTATCAACATCATCTAGGTATTTGTGCATATGTGTGTGTGTGTGCAGTATTTGGTGTTAGTGTATGCGCAGATTTGTATGTTTGTTTTATAGATGCGTTTTAGATGCCTGCATATGTATTTATGTGCTAAATTTTTGGAAAGTTTTACATATCTTTACAGTTCCATTGATGGCTTGAATCTGTAGTCTTCTAATCAGCCTTTTTCTTTCAGATTTTGAGAACCCTAATTTTTCCAGGTTTTTGTTGAGGCAGTTTGTTATGTATGTATGTATGTATGTATGTATGTATGTATGTACGCATCTATGTACATGTGTATATCTTTGTATCTGTGTGTGTTGCTTACCGCCACTTGACAACCGGTGCTACTGTGGTTACGTTCCCATAATCTAGTGCTTCGGCAAAGGAGTCCGATAAAAAAAGTACAAAGCTTAAATAAATAAGTGCTGGAGTTTATTCCTTCAACTAAAATTCTTCAAGACGATGCCCCAGTAAGGCTGTAGTCTAATGAATGAGACAAGTAGAATATGAAAGATATATGCGATATGACAAAGAGAAAATAGATGAAACTTATAATAAAACACTTGTTTTAATTAAACGCTTCCTGTGATGTATATTAGGCAATGAATATAATATGCAGGAATTAAAATTTCAGGTTTTTTATTTCTTTTTTAGTTCTGTGTATCAATGACCTTGTCAAAAATATATTTTATAATGTTCGACCGTATTTTTTCGACTACGTATCAGGAATGCATATGTAACTGAAATTCTATAAGAATAAACAGCAGAACCTCATTGTAATATGCTACCATTCTTGGTTAAAATGTTTATATTCATGATGTAGGATTTCAGTTGTTTACTAGTACGAACTATTAAGGTTGTTATTGATGGCCTCCATACCAAACCAGATTCAGTAAGCCTATGACCAGAAGCATTCCAGCTGTGATTATTCTGTTTATAAAGTTACGGCGAATGTTTCATAATTCAATGTGATTTTGCCTTATTCAAGGAACCCAGGGTATTATTGTTCACGACAGAAAGTTGTGTGGGGATTTGGTTGTTATTTCTAGCAGTTCGAGCAACTACTAAGAGGTTTTCCACTAGAAATATGGATCATGAATAGTCTCACAGTTGATGCAAATATTTTGAAGTTTTATTAACATATGTAGGCGTAGGAGTGGCTGTGTGGTAAGTAGCTTGCTTACCAACCACATGGTCCCGGATTCAGTCCCACTGCGTGGCACCTTGGGCAAGTGTTTTCTACTATAGCCTCGGGCCGACCAAAGCCTTGTGAGTGGATTTGGTAGACGGAAACTGAAAGAAGCCTGTCGTATATATGTATGTGTGTATGTGTTTGTATGTCTGTGTTTGTCCCCCCAACATCGCTTGACAACCGATGCTGGTGTGTTTATGTCCCCGTAACTTAGCGGTTCGGCAAAAAGAGACCGATAGAATAAGTACTAGGCTTCCAAAGAATAAGTCCTGGGGTCGATTTGCTCGACTAAAGGCGGTGCCCCAGCATGGCCGCAGTCAAATGACTGAAACAAGTAAAAGAGTATATATATTTATTGAATATAGGAATGGGTCGAATATTCTTATGAGCTGAGTTCAGGACTTAGTTCCCATTTTTGGTTTGTTTTAACCAGGTTTTTTTTTTGTATTATTCAATCCCTGAAACATGCAAGAACATCAATCAACCTAAATCGTATGTTTATAAATATCATATTTAAGTCAGTAATAATTCCAACTTATGTACATAACGCCGTATTTGATACTTCTTTAGGTAGAAAATAATATACAGCTCGGTTTTTAAATCGAGATTAAACTACCTTGGTTTACTTATTCGGATTGCTACAATACTTTTCTCATAATTGCAGTGAGGGGAGGTAAGTACTTAAATCATTAAAGTAAAAATTTTACTCTAAATTGAAATTTCAGAATTCTATTTTGCCTTTCTTCGCTCTAAGTTTAAGAAATAAGTGACAGTAATATGAATTTCTACTATTCTATCGATAGTACTTCTCTATTATAGCTAACCGTCGATTACTATGAATATAATCACCGTTATGTTATCCAGGTATTAAACTATTTCATATGGTTAGCGGTAACTAATTATCAAATAGATTGGTAAATTTACTTTTATCATTGCTAGTCTTATTCAACCAGAGCCAAGGATTGCCTAATGTGGTTTTACTTGGTATTTTGGCCGGCCAGTATCTCAGATGGCATCTCTAAGTAGACACGTTTTACAACTTAAAGCATATTTATTCTTGTAGCTTAGTGATGCACGAAAGGCGGGTGAATTGGCAGAATTTGTTACCGCGCAGGACAAAATGCTTAGCGGCATTTCTTCCGACTTTACGTTGAGATCAAATGGCTTCGGGATCGACTTTGCCTTTTGTCCTTTCGCGATCGATAATATAAGTACCAGTTGAGCCCTGGAGCCGATGTAATAGACTTATTCCTTTCCAGACGTTACCGGTCCTGTGTCAAAATTTGAAACCGTTCAACGACGCGGGAGGATATCGTGTTCTGTACTTTTGATGTGTTGAAAAACGAACCCGAGTTCCGTTCGTTTTATAAGCACAAGATATTTTCATCTAGCTGCTATAATTCACCAGATAACACGTATTCTGGTGGTAGCATTTATATATTATTTTCGTTTAGTTTTTACTTAGACTATCGTATTTCTAGGTTAAGATGTAGTATAGCTCAGCCGTACAAATTTGTGTAACATGATGTATTCAAAAGTTGGTCATTCAGCATCAAATATTTTCTGCTTCAGCCTTACTACATATACAATATCCCAAACAGACGGAATGGTCATATCTGGAAGTCTTTTAATCATATGTTTGCTCAACTACGGCTAACATAGTGCCAAACAGGTTGTGGTTTGCCGTTAATATATTTCACTTTAGAGAGTGGATTGTTCGTTTACAGTCACTGTTCGATTGATTTGTTCGTAAAAAAAAATGATGTAGTTGCAATATATATATTGAACCTGAAGAAGACAGACAATCTGTTGAAATATTGTTCAAACCGTTAGATAAACAATCTCTATTACAAATCGCATCGCGCTCTTTTTATTGTCTATTTACCTTCGTGAAGAGTTACGTCAATCTTTATAAATTATCAAAATCAAGTAGATTGAGATGATTGATTTTATGTTATACCGAATAAAAATTGGAACGTTTAGAAATTCAGGTACTTACCTAAGCAGGTGAGTGTCTAAGGAAAATTGTAGTATAAATTACAGATTTTGTGTTTTATTCCATTTCACAGTTGGCTTGTCAGCCCTGTTAGCTTCACTAGACCCTAGTGTTGAGCCCAATCCTGGGCCAGTGGACTTTGTGCCATTCAAATACGAATCTAAAAATGGGAAATCGACATTTCTATCAGTTAACTTAATTGTTTTCGCGCTAAAATCAAGAACCATTTATCATTTCTGGATACCTGTAGACGACAGCAGATTTAAACCTGAAGGTCTTACATCAAATATACCAATGTGTCTATATCACAGCTTCAAAAGTTAAAATTGATTTGTGAGAGCAATTCATTTCACATAATTGACGCTATAATTCAACACCAGAGTTCAAAATTAATATCGCTTGGTGCAGACATTCAGAAGAATTTGAGTAACCTTGAACAGGTATGTTCTTCTAAAAATCATTTCAGTTATTTGTGCATTTGCCTGATGAAGTTTAAGAAAAAGGGAATTTCGTTCCTGAGGATAAAAACGGAAACGAAGCTGAAAAAGTTGATTTTCCATTCCTGTGAGCCAATGAGCAAGGGAACATTTTGGTTGAGAGCGTTTGATTTGAAATATGAGAAGTCATTTTTACTCTTGGGACAAATGTTATGTAACAAGTTTGTTGACGTTGCTATACAACCTACTACCATTTTATTTTATGGAAGCAATTTTTTCGGAGATGTCTATGTTTATGGTAGTTTAAATTTATCAGTATCACAAGAACTAGCCGCTCAGATAACAACACGCTACTTGCCACAATGACTCCTACAGTTCAACAGGTTCAAATTACTAATCGCCAAGTTTGCCTATACGACTGTAGTCGTTTTACCCTTGCATACGCATTTGAACTAGTGATTGGAAACTCACCAGAGAAGTTTTTATTTGATCTGTCAAAATGCGAACTCATTTGAAATTTTGCCTTGAGAACAATAAATTTGTTTCTTTCCTGAAAGTAAAAGTTTTTCAAATGCCAGCAAAAACCAAAGAAATCACTCACTTTTTATCACTCACCAAGAATGGATTACTCCTAGAAAGACTACTAAAAGTTATGACTTCTCATATAATCATACAAAACAATTTTAATCACCCAATAGGTTTCCTGTTTTAAATGAAGAATTCAGACAAAAATCAAAAGATAGTCACAAATCAAGTGAAAGTAAGACTGGGTAAAACACTTGTTCAAGAAAATCCATCACACTAGTCGGTTATAAATTTATCTAAACCAAAACTTTCACCAGATGATATTTTTGTCTTAGAGCTTGGAGTGAGTTTCTGCCCAAGCACTAAGAACTTCAACAGAAATAAAATTAACTAGTTCAAGGATAGTTTCAGTTTGTTTGCCGTCTCAAGATGAAGGAATATTTTTTGAAAACGACATAGTAACGGGGAGCCAGAAAACCCTATATTTATTGAAAATGATGATGATCGAATCTTGCATAACTGGATTGAAAAGAATCCCAATTGGTATCCAGATGAAGTTCGAGATGGAGGTTTACAAACACTGCTGCAATTACTTGAATCTTGTCAGACAAGCATTAAGGAATGCCTTATAACAAGTAGAAAGAAGTCCTAGAATAACCTCACAAATTCCCAGCATTACGTCTTGCTAAAAATGAGTCCATTGTTATTATAAAGGCGGATAAGCGGGGTGCTATTGTGATTATGGTCAAAAGGGAGTATATTTCGGCTTGTGAAGAAGTTTTAAGTGACAAAACTTCACATGAAGAATTACCTGTCGATCCAAACCCCAATTACAGACAGGAACATGACAAAATAATTCTGGAAATGGAGGAAAACAATTTCATAATTAAGGCTGAATCCAGGACTTTACGGTCAGAAGAAAAAACACCTATATTTTATAGTCTCCTCAAAATACACGAAAAGTTCGAACAATTTCCTCCAATGCACCCAATTTGCAGCGGATATGAATGTTGCACAGCCAAAATTTCGGAGTGGCATGATGGTTTTCTACTCCCTGTAGCAAAAAGATCAAGTTCTTATATTCGTGATACTTTTGATCTTGTGTCCGAAATTAACCTTTCTAAGCACCAAAGTAGTATCAAAAACTTATTTTAGGTAACCATGGATGTTTCTTCACTATATCCCAATATTGACCACGATGTGGAGATAGAAGCATGTACGAATGCCCTTGAAAACGGTCAAACAAAAGTATTCCATCTACTTTTCTCTGTAAATCATTGAAGTTTGTGTTACAAAGTAACACAATGAATTTGGACAAACATTTTACCACCAGACGAGGAATTTGTGCCGTTGATACCCCCTTAGCAGTTAATTTCGCTACTGTCTTCATGACGAAATTTGAAAAACAGTTAATGAAGGCAATCAAATTCCGACATGGTCATGAACCAATATTCTGGTTGCGGTTCATTCATGACGTCATTTTTCTGGGAAGGATCACAGGACAGTTTAATCAACTTCTTGCATTTCTGTAACTGCTATGCTAAAAATTAAAGTGCAATATAAAATTCACGTCGAGTTTTTCAAAAACTAGCGTTGAGCTTTTGCACACAAAAGATAAGTTTTTAGGAAGCAGAATAGTGACAGAGGTATTTTGCAAGCTCACTTCATTCAACATTTACTTTCACCGCCGCTACGATCATCCACATCATATAATTCGGTCAAATCCGAAATCCCAATTTTTGAGGATAAAACTGATTTGTACTGATATAGGGGATTAATGGAAACATGCAAATGCTTTTATACGCCATTATGTCAAACGACAGTACAGTGAATCACGATTACAGGAAATCGCAAATGACATAGCTAAGATTAGCAAGGCAAGGCAAGTCAAACTTCCACGCATAATTTTAGCAACCAAAGTAAATTTTGTGATGGAATTCCTTTAGTGCTTAACTGGCACCGAAATTTCGCTTGCATTTCAAAAGTGTTTCATGGAAGTTACCAACTTATTGCGGAAAAATATCCTCGTTTCAAGCAAATATCCTTTCAACTGCCTATTGTAGCCTTTAGACACAATAAGAATATAAAGAAATATCGACTACTACCTTAATCCCAAGAAAACTACTATTGGAGTTTCTGAACGCTGTCAAAAGGGAGACACTGTGGAGGAATGAATAAACTGACAGATAAATTTCACAAAACTGTCCCACTAAGAATTCTTTTTCCTATTTTCTTCTTCTTCTTCTTCTTCTTATTATTATTATTATATTGTCTTTGCACAGCTTCTAGCGCTGGGGATGTTCTACGGTGTCAGCTGTTAACTACCAGTGAACTAAGATAACACCCCTTAGTTTTCGGGCACCTTCCGGAGTTTTCGAGCAGTTCCAAGCAGTGCTGTTTTCTGCAAGTGTTCCGCCCTTATTGCAGCCCCTATTTGTTCCATGCACTTCTCAAGATTTTTGCTCACTATTCCCAGGGCTCCGACAATTACTGGTACTACTACCACCTATTTCAGCGACCATAACTGCTTTACCTCCCAAGCTAACCTGTTATATCTACCGATTTTTCTTTCTTCCTTATCGCATACCTTGTTGTCAGCTGGGCATGTTATATCTATGATTCAGCATCGTTTGGTTTCTTTCTCAATTAACACTATGTCAGGTTTCCTATTCTCTATCTCATGGTCACACTGAATCATAGAATCCCATAGGATCTTTGCATTTCGATGATGCATTTTCGATGATGCCTTCAGGCTTATGTCAAGTCCATACTTGTTGCAAAGTCTCGAATGGACAATCCTTGCTATATTGTCATGACGTCTCTTATATTCTTTCTTGGATAGTGGCGTACATTGACTGGTAATATACCATACGGTTTCATCATCATCATCATTATCATCATCATAATCATTATTATTATTATTATTATTATTATTATTATTTCACTTTATCACAAGTTTTGTTGGAGCTCCTGGAGTCTTGCATGCGTACCTGCAGCCTACGGTACCGTGCTATCCGTTCTTTTCAGCTATCTAATAGTTCCCTGATTATTCTGGTCGTGCCAAGGAGGCAAGCCTTTTATAACAGCTCTACTGAGCACTCTATTCCAGCAATAATTGGCACTATCTTCACTTTCATCTTCCATAGCCGGGCTATTTCGGGGTTGTATTTATCTATCTTTTCGCTTTCCTTCTTGACTATTCGTGAGTGAAAGGGGCATGCAACATCTACTATATAGCATATGTGGTGCATCTTGTCCACCACCACTAGGTCCGGTCTGTTATGCTATAGTACCTGATCTGTTTGGATTGGGAAATTCCACAGAATTTTTCTAGTCTCCGACTCTGCCACTCTCTGTTTTTTGTTCTCATACCGCATCTTATTTCTTATTTCTTTACTGCCCACAAGGGGCTACACAGATAGGGGACAAACAAGGAAGGAGAAACGGATTAAGTCGATTATATCGACCCCAGTGCGTAACTGGTACTTATTTAATCGACCCAGAAAGGATGAAAGGTAAAGTCGACCTCGGCGGAAAATGAACTCAGAACGTAGCGGCAGACGAAATACCGCTAAGCATTTCGCCCGGCGTGCTAACGTTTCTGCCAGCTCACCGCCCTTCTCATACCGCATCTTGCCACTCTCTAGCCCCAGCTTTTCGCACAGTTTCCAATGTAGAACTTTCGCTATCTGATCGTGTCAACACAACGTATAGTGGTTGTGGGCAAGTCTAGGGCATTCGTTCGTAATATGGGCAATAAGCATTCACAGGTATTTATAGTTGGATTGAGGTTGAATTACCTTCATCATTTCACTACTTGGCAACCATATGCCTTCTGTTCTGACAAACTTTCCTCGTTCCATCACCATCGTAGAACATTTTGAGAGGCAAAACTCCATCATGACTATTATTTTTGCCATAGATATGTACAAACTGCATACAACTGGCAAACTATAGACTGTCAATGTTTCGTGCCTGTTTTTTTTTTTGTTACCTGATATTGTACGTCGTCAGTAATGAAATTCTGCTTTTGAGGACCCATTAGTAGTATTTGTAATTGGGTACCAAAATATATGCATTTCACAACTGTTAATGACAGAGCACTGTATAAAATCTCTTGATAGCCTTAGGAAAGCAATGCATGACCACACATCGTAAAAACAGCGATATTTTGTGTTCAATTTCTGTTGATTACCTTTCCTAGAGGTTTAATAGAAGCTTGCGTTGATAAGGTCGTTGTGTAACCCTAACCCTAAACTTAACTGAACCTCAGATAACCATTTAATCGTCCACAAAATTATATTATTTAGTCATCAGCATTATTGTTTGAAAATTTTCTAAGATCTCTACAAGCAGTTAAAAGTAATAGTTTTATTAGCAATAATCTTCACACGAAAAGGTTTCTATTTTTAATGACTCTTTTATGTTACTTTACTTTTCCTTTTATTTCTATTTCTTATAACAAATAGTTTTCGTTAGGTAATGCCTGAAATAAACTCGTATCTTAGAGTAGAAAAAAAAATTCTACAACACCACCTCCATTAACAACAATGATGATAATGATTATTATTGTTGTTGTTGTTGTTGTTGTTGTTATTATTATTATTATTATCATTATTAGCGAACTTTAGCTTAGCTGAAATATGTTTGTGACATATTTCAAGCTCTAAAGGCAAATTCACTGCAGTTACTGCGGAGAAAAAAAAAATCTCTCTAATGACAAAAGGTGTAAAAACACCCTATCTACTCAGTGCTGCCCCTATCAGATTCCCAGACTCAATTCTAACTCGTTAGCTGTTATCAATGGTAAATACAGAAAAGAGGTAGCTTTAAGCAGATTTTAAAGCAGTAATTTTAACTAAAACATAATCAACAACATTGACTGAGTTGTGCCAGGTAGGAAGAAATTCAGCAGTATCAGCGCCAAGCAATGTTTAATCATAAACGAACTTTAAGATAGCTAAAATGTTTGGGACGTATTTCAACTACTAAAGGCAAATTCACTGCAGTTACCATGGAGCAAAATTCTTTCTTGTGGTAAAAGTTTTAAAACACCATATCTGACAAGCGTTGTCCCCTATCGTGTTCTCAGACACGTTTCTAGCTCTTTCGATATTATGAATGTGAAATACACACAGTCGCACAATCTCGTGTTTAAGATGATTATATAGGTCTATTTTTTCACTTTCTCTCTTAATTATTCGTGGGTTAAAGGGACACACAACATCAGTTACAGAGCACGTGTTTCACCTTGTCCATCATCGCTAAGTCCGGCTTGTGGGTATGATAGAGAATAAGAATTACAGAATTTTATAGGACTTCTTAATAAAGACTAACCAGATAACGTCCCCACCACCAAAAGAAAAAAAAACAGAATGCAAGATCATAGATTTTGCATAGATTTTGCAAATAAGATTTGTCTTAGAAAAATGTGCCAAAGTAACCCTGGAAAGAGGAAAGCTAGTTAAGAGTACCAACATGGCACTAGATAAAGCAAACGAAATAAGAGAATTAGGCGAAAGCCAGACATACAGATAGTTAGGAATCAATGAACTAGATACGATACACAAATGATACACAAATGAAAGATACTCTAGATAAACAAATGAAAGAAAAGATAAAAAAGGAATACTATAGACGAGTTAGATTAATACTAAAAACAGAGCTCAATGCAAAAAAAAACCAAGATAATAGGTATCAATACTCAAGTCGTCTCAGTTATAAAGTACAGCTACAATATTCTTAACTGGACTCTAAATGAACTAATCAAAATAGACAGGAAAACAAGAAAAATAAGGACAGGATTTAGAATGACATAGAAAGGCTATAAATACAACGTACCGAAGGAGGCCTTATAAAGCTAGAAAACTATTACAGCGTAACCACCATAGCACTACAGAAATACCTACTTCAGAAGCAAGGAAAACTAATACAAATAGCCACAAAACACAAACAAAACAAAACAAATGCTTTCAGTGTTTAAGGAAGCTGAAAATTACAAAAAAGAACTCACAGTACCTAACAGCTATGAAGAAAAAGAAGAAACAACAAAAGCTATAAAATAAGTGAGATCAAAACTAAAACTGGACTAGCAACGGATCATGATAAAACGATGGCAAGAAAAGCCCCTTCATGGCAAAAATTGGGTTAAACTAAACAGAAAAGAAGTAGACATAGCAAAATCCCAACAATGGCTGAGAAGTTCAGGATTCAAAGCATAGACTGAGTGAAGGATTTTTTATTTGAAGCACAAGATCAAAGCCTTTCCGCGAGAAATCACCAAAAACATGTAATGAAAAGAAATACAAATAACTTAAGAATATGTGGATATGAAGAAGAAACAATAAATCATATTGTTTCTGACTGCCTAGTCATGGCTAAGAAGGAATATATTCATAGACACAACAGAGTTGGGACCTATATGTACCGCAACAAACCACAGCACATATCCAAGGCACACAAAAGTGCGCTCGGTAATGAAGTGAAAACACGTGATAATAATAATAATAATAATAATAATAATAATAATAATAATAATAATAATAATTAATATTTATAAATAAATAAATACATAAAATAAAAATAAATTTTAAAAATCTCAATAATAATTTAACTTTACTTAAAAAGAAAAGAAAATTTCAAACAGTGATTTGTCCCAAGTTAAGCCCTCAAAGTTCACCACCACAACGATCACAAAATCAATGTAAAAGAGCTAAATGGAACCGGGAAGGATATAAAGAGGTAATATACGCTTATTACTTTGCATTAAGTAGGCCAACCCAAGAGAAACACACTGCAAACTCCTACCGAATTTGGAGGAGCCGGAAACCAGCTAGCAGACCAAACCTGGAGGAAAACAAATTAGCAAATGTTAGAAGAGATATCATCAGAAATACCAGACTCACAGATGCAGAATTAACCTCTATTAAAAACGTGGTAGAGAATGACCTAAATATAAGTCAGGAAAGGAATAATGAAGCAGGGGAGGGGAATGTCGAACCACAAGCATTGACTGAAAGGCGACCATCTGCCGAAACCACTCAAGAGTCTGAAGAAAAAGGAAAATATAATGACCCTAGAAAAACAGCCAAGAAAATGATGTCGAAACATAATTTGAAGACCACATATTTGCTGAACAACACAGAAAATCTATCATTGAAATGAAGCAGGAAGTTTTGAATGAGCTTGCAGTTGTAGAGCATGCAAATATGAATGATAGGGAACCACTCCTTAAACTCTCAAATGCACACCAACATAAGACACAAATAAAAATTGGCAACTGCGTTGCACAAGAAATCATACAACAACTAAAACCCGATCTTAATAAGTTAAGTGAAATTATTTACTCTGTTGCTAAGGTAATCGAAAGACGCTGTTTAACACCCAAAAAGCCAACAATACCAAATTCGAAAAGAAAATCAAGCTGGAGGAGTAGAATTAAAACTGAGATTGAATCATTGCGAAGGGAGATATCAATATTAACAGAGCTAATCTCTGGAAATGATGTAAGATCGAGAAATGGCAGGAAAATTGTGAGAAAATATGGACTCTTAACAAGAGAACTAATGTCAGCGAATGAAACACTTAAACAAAAAGTTCAAGAAAAAGCTCAGAGAATACGCAGATTTGAGAAAAGAATCAGATTCTACAGGCAAAATAAGATGTTCAAATCCAATGCCAAATCATTTTACAGGAAAATAGGGAAAGAAAAAATAACCATTGAAAATCCACCCATAATGGAAGAAGTTGAAAACTTTTGGAAAGGGATCTGGAGTGATGAGAAACCATACAATGAAAATGCAGACTGGATCAAACGCACCCAAGATGCCTACAAAAATCTACAAGAACAGGTATGGGAAGACATCTCAATCGCCGACCTAAGGAGGGCACTAACGAAGGCTCATAAGTGGAAATCCCCTGGTACTGATAGAGTATCAAATTTCTGGCTCTCATCACTCTCGTCCGCACAAAAAATGTTAGTAATACTATTTAATAGTATTATGAAAGACCCAGAAAAAACTCCTCATTGGATGGCAAATGGTATTACTTACCTCCTCCCGAAAAATAACGAAACCAAAGATCCAAAAAACTACCGGCCTATAACATGTTTGTCTACTACCTATAAGATTTTAACATCTATTCTAGTGGAGAAAACATATACGTTTAAGGAAGAGAATAACCTCTTTCCCGCAGAACAAAAGGGATGGAGACGAAGGTCATATGGATGCAAATATTAGCTCCTAATTAATCGCATGATCCTTGAGAACTGCCATAACAAGCGCAGAAATCTCAGCTCTTCATGGATTGATTATAAAAAAACCTTTGACAGCATACCACATTCGTGGATTCTGAAATCGCTGGAGATTTTCAAAATTTCTCCTGTGATTTCAGATTTTTTAAAGTATAATATGTCACTATGGAACACGAAGCTGCAATTATATCATTCTAATGGAGTATTGCACTCAAACAATATTAGCATAAACTGTGGCATTTTCCACATAGCACTAATACCACTCTCAAGTGAACTGAATAGAACAGGGTATGGCTACAAAACTGACAACAGGAAAATAAGCCATCTATTTTATATGGATGATTTAAAGCTATAT
>NC_068995.1:25353986-25357764 GCF_001194135.2 Octopus bimaculoides
AGCTGCCAGTGTATATAAGTCCCAGCTCTGTCGTGTCTGTGAATATATTCCTTCTTAGCCAGGACTGGGCAGCCAGAGATAATATGATTTATTGTTTCTTGTCCATCTCCACATATTCTACAGTTACTTGTTATGTTTCTTTTCATTATATGTTTTTGGTAATTTCTGGTGGGGAGGCTTTGGTCTTGTGCAGCAATTAAAAATCCTTCAGTCTGTGCTTTGATTCCTGAGCTTCTCAGCCATTGCTGGGATTTTTCTCTGTCTATTTCTTTTGCATTTAGTTTAGCCCAGTATTTACCATGTAGGGGCTTTTCTTGCCATCGTTTTATCATAGCAGTGCATGCCATCAAAGTTGCACTGGGGTACAACTATATGAAGCCTAACATATCCACCATGACAACTCGTCTGATAAGGGTATACCAGGCATATTCATCACAACCATAAGTGTGCAACATGGTGATCTCATATCAAGATAAACAGTGCATGACCTTGCAGGTGGAGCCCAAGTAGAATTTTCTTCATGTCGAGTAGCCATCCCATTCAAAAGGTCCCTGAAAGAACAAAACACCCATGTTTCCAGAGGTAAGCTATTCAAACCCCAAAGAATTCATCTCGACATATGGCTTTGATGCCCCCTGACTACTTCTGCTCGTAATCAGAGACGCACATATCGGCAGCCACTAAGAGAAATGCTCAACTGGTTTAAGGCCAAGCAACTGACAAGCAAATCTGTGGTATTGGGCAGACTATTTGCTGTAGCCCATCTTATATATGAAGACAAAACAACGTACATGATAACAATTCCAATCAGTTAAAATCAGAAGCCATGAAAACCACTGCTTGGTACTACATCAGGGCGCATTATTATTATTATTATTATTATTATTATTATTATTATTATTATTATTATAGTTTGGCTCAGCTTCGGTCTTATTCCTGGTAGGAATTATGCGGATAGCGAGTTACTACCTGTAACCTTTGGACTTTCTGTTGTAGCTCCCTTCTGCCATTTGTCTATATATCGGCTTACTGCTCCCAACGCACCAATTGTTATAGGTACGACCCTTACTGTCCTCCTGCTCCAAATTCTTCTTATTTCAAACTTTAAGGGATTGTATGTTTTTTGTTTTGGTTCCTCTTCCTTTAAAATCCTGGAATCAAACGGGCCTGATGTGACGATAAGTAAGCAACTCTACTTTTCTTTATCTACAATCGTTATATCTGGTCTATTATATTCTAATTTCTTGTCTGTTTGAAAAGGAAAATCTCACAAAATCTTACATTTCTCCAACTCTAGTACGCTTTCGACACGACGATTGTACCACGTGTTTCCAGCTTCAAATCCCTATTTCTGGCAGTTTCCAGTGTATAACGTTTACAACTTGGTCGCGCCTCCAGCATTTACATTCTTCTTATGCCAGCTGAAAGCATTCTGCCACAATGTGAGGCACTATCTCGTTCCAAGTTCCACAGCCAGGAATCTATTGAGAGTAAGTCTCTGAAAACCACTTGCCCTAGAATATCTATCACACTAGAGAATAAGTTGGTAATAGATTTATCTAAACTAAAACTTTCGCCCGACGATGTCTCAGTCTTGGAGCTTGGACTGAGTTTCTGCCCAAGCACTAAGAACTTCGACAAGAATAAACTAGCTCAAGAGCTATTTCAGTATGTCCGTCGTCACAAGCTGACGGAATATCTTTTTGAAAAAAACTGGTACTGAAGAAACAGAAAACCTTATGCTTACTGAAAATAAAAATGATGATGATCGAATCTGGCATAATTGAATTGAAAAGAATCTCAATTGGTATCCAGATAAAGTTCGGGACGGACGTTCAGAAGCACTACTGGAAATTCTTGAACCTTGTCAGACAGGCATTAAGTAAAGCCTTTAAAAAAGTGGAAAGAAGTCTTGGAATAACCGCACAAATTCTCAACAGTTGCACCCTCCTATATCTAGTTAATAACGATTCTATTGTTATTAAAATGGCAAATAAGGGAGGCGCTATCGTAATTATGGACAAAAGTGAGTAAATTTCGGCTTGTAAAGAAGTTTTAAGAGACAAAACTTCATGTGAAGAATTACCTGTCGATCCAAACCCCAATTACAGAGAGGACCATGACAAAATAATTCTGGAAATGGAGGAAAACAATTTCATTAATAAGGCCGAATCCAGGATTCTACGGTCAGAACGAAGCCCTGTATTTTATCGTCTCCCTAAAATACACAAAAATTTCGAAAGATTTCCTCCAATGCGCCCAATTTGGATATGAATGTTGTGTAGCCAAGATTTCGGAATGGCTTGATGGCTTTCTACTGCCTGTTGCAAAAAGATCAAGTTCCTGTATCCGGTATACTTTTGATTTCGAGTCTAAAATCAACAACATTTTTAAGCACCGAAGCCATATCAAAAACTGTTTTTTGGTAACCATGGATGTTTCTTGTATACCAATATTAACCACGATAAAGGGGTAGAAGCATGCATGAATGCCTTCCAAAAACGGCCAAAGAAAAGCATTCCATCAAATTTTCGCCGTAAGTTATTGAGGTTTGTGTTACAAAGTAATACAATAAAATTTGGACAAAAATTTTACCATCAGCCGAAGGGTTGCGCCACGGGTATCCCCATGGAAGTTAAGTTCGCTAATGTCTTCATGACGAAATGCGAGAAACATTTAATTAAGGGATTCAAATTCCTACATGGTTATGAACAAATACTCTGGTTAAGGTTCATTGATGACGGTATTTTTGTCTGAGTAGGATCACAGGATAGTTTAATTCACTTCTTGCATTTCTGTGATTGTTATGCTAAAAACTGTGGCTTTAAGTCCAACATGAAATTTACGTCTAGTTTTTCAAAGACTAGCGTTGAATTTTTGGACATGAAAGTAAAGTTTTCTGGAAGCAGAATAGTGACAGAGTTATTTTGCAAACCCACGTCATCCCACATTGAGCTCCATCACCGCTCATACAAATTGGTCAAATCCGAAATCCCAATTTTTCAGGATTAAACGGATTTGTACTGACATAGTGGATTACTGGAAACATGCACATACTTTTGTACACCATTATATCAAACGCGGTTACAGTGAATCACGATTAAAGGAAATAGCAAATGAAATAGCTAAGATTAGCAAAGAAAGTCAAACCTTTACGCATAATTTTAGCAAACACAATGCAATATGTGGCGGAATTCCTTTAGTGATTAACTGGCACCGAAATTTTACTGGCATTTCAAAAGTGTTGCATGACAGTTACCAGCATGTTGCGGGAAAATATCCTCGTTTCAAATAGATATTTCCTCAGCCGCCTATTGTGACCTTTAGACGGAATAAAAATATAAGAGAACTATTAACCTGTATTTCTAAATTCAAGTAAGCTAACATTGGAGTATCTGCACGCTGTACCTTGAAAAAATAGCCGCAAGAGAGGTAAGCTCCGTTCATTGTGCAACAACATGAGTCAAGTAAATTCCACCATGAATCATAACAGAAATGACGTTAGGCACAATAACAAAAGTTCGACAGAACTTGCCGAACATTTTGTTTCAAACGGCTGAAATTTTGAAAAAGATTTGGAAGTGCATATTCTCAGAAAATATTCTGAATCCGCTTCCCTTTTCTTACTCAAAATGCAGGAGGAGAAAGAATGTTTGCGGGTTATTAACACCACGCCCTGGAGAAATGAATAAAATGACAGGAGAATATCATCAAATTTACACAAAACTGTTTGATTAAATATTCTTTTTACTTTCTTTTTTTTTTCTCGCATCGTTTT
>NC_068995.1:25357947-25372299 GCF_001194135.2 Octopus bimaculoides
TATTATTATTATTATTATTATTATTATTATTATTATTATTATTATTATTATTATTATTATTATTATCATTATCATTATTATTATCATTATTATTGTTGTTGAGGCGGTGAGTTGGCAGAATCGTTAGCACACTGGGCGAAATGCTTAGTGGTATTTCACCTGTCACTGCCTTCTAAGTTCAAATTCCACCGAGGTCGACTTTGCCTTTCGTCCTTTAGGTGTCGATGAAATAAGTATCAGTTACGTACTGGGGTCGATGTAATCAACTTACTGAGCCTTTGAAATTTCTTGCTCTGTGTCAAAATTTGAAATCATTATTACTAAGGCAGCGAGATGACAGAATCATTAGCGTGCTGGGCTAAATGTTTAGTGCCATTTTGTCCGTCTTCACGTTCTGAGTTCAAATTTTGCCGAGGTCGACGTTGCCGTTCATCCTTTCGGGATCAATAAATAAGTAGCAGTTCAGCGCTGGGGTCGATGTAATCGACTTCTCCCTCTCTAAAATTATTGGCATAGTCAACAGTTGAAACAAGTAAAAGTGGCGAGTCGGCAAAATCGTTAACGAGCCGGACAAAATGTTTAGTGGCGTTCTTTCCACTCTTTATGTACCAAAATTAACTTTACTTTCCATCTTTTAGGCGTCCATAAAGTACCAGCCAAGTACTGTGTAGATGTAATTGACTAACCCCCTCTCCCAAAATCTGTGATCTTGAGAGTCAAATTCTTAGTGTCTTAGATTTTATTTGGCTATACTTTAAGTGGCTTTGTATTGTATCAAGTTTGATAATTGAACGTTGTTACTTCGTCCCGATAATATTAGCCATATAAAATGAAATGACAGCGGTTCTCTTATGACTGCATCAAGCTTTCATCTCTTATGACTACTTCAAGCTTTAATTTCTTATGGCCGCTTCAGGATTTCTTCTCCTAGCTTCATTATCAGTGAAAAGAAGAATAATGCTTCGCATAATGTAGTTACTTATCATAGTTGTGAATTGCGAAAATTTAAATAATGAAACGTTATCTATCGGTAAGTCGCAAGTTTAAGCATATAGATGTGATCAGTGAGATTTAACTGCAAACACAATATATTAAAGTTTAAAATGCAGCTCACGCTTTATCTGGTTTTGTATATCAGCTTGTAGTATGTATTTACAGTAAGACGGATTGGGCTGGTTATGTGCAAGTGGACTACTTTGTGGGATTGAATAAACTCTCATAGCATGGCAAATATCACACAAAGGACTTTGTAAACACATGTTCTATTATAAAGCAGGGAAAGTCAGAGAAATTTTGTGGTATATGTCTGTCAAATATCGGTTTCAAATACTTCAGCAGGTAAAAGTAAACAGCTAAAAGGACTGTTAATGAATGAAAGCAAAACAATAATGAAAAATGTTTGAAGCAGCACAGGAATTTCAATATTTTAAAAAATGTTTCCTCACACAAATGTACATGACGTATGCAGACTATTTATAATATATGCACTCTACATATTTTCATGCGTACACACAGTTACACACACAACCACACACACACACACACACACACACACACACACACACATAGACACACACACACACACATACACACAAATCCATGGAAACGCAAAACCAAAAACACACACACACATTTAAAATAGTTGTTAAGCTCATTTACACATTGATTTTTAAAAAGGTCAAAGGGGGTACACGTTTGGATCGTTTCTGTTGCTGTCACAGTTTACTTTTCTTCCAATTGTCTTCAAATTTAGTGTACTGATGTAGTGCTGTATGCTAGTTATGGGAAGCAAATTCATTTTGTCATAAATTAATAAATAAAAAGTTAATACCTTTTAAAGTTTACAAATTTTGGGTACTTTTGGCCAATCGAAAGCCACAGACACATTGTTATGTGTTTCCCGAGTAAGAAACCAAGCTGTTGTCTACTTGAAGCCGCTGCAATCACGTGCCGTTTTTGTCATTTTCACTTGTCTTTCTTTCTTTTTTTATATTAGAAAAATGGATATTTTCAGTTACTGTCTTGTCACTCCCGCATTTTCATTTTGAACTGTGTGTTTTTCTGGACCATTTCAACCTAAATAAAGTATGAGAGCAGCCAACCCGTTTAACCTTTTGCGTATGATAGAGAAATTGAAGACCAAGGAGGATGCAGTTCCTTAATTGCAAGAGAAGAGTGTTATCCTTAAAAGCCAAAAAAAAAACAAAAAAAAAAACAAGAAGTGTACAAAGTGACATTATATGCCGAAGATGCTTCGCAGGAAAATTTACTGGTGGTGTTCCCGAAAATGATGCAACAAGAGTGTGTCTGTTAGAATAGATTTTTCAAATTATAAAATTAAGTGAAAATTTTCAAACTTGGTATATTGATGTAATTTTTCACACTTAATCTGATTTTGTTATTCACTTGTTCCCGAATAAATTTAGAAAAATCTTACAGAGGGTTAAAGTATTGCGTTTTCGTCTGGCTTTGTGTTGAAAGACTGGGAATGAACCACTGTACAGCTGTTGATTACAACAGATATATTCGTGAAATATGTGCAGAGGACATGCTTCGCAATCCAGTTCTGCTAGGCGGCTCTGGGAAGGTTGTAGAGATTGACAAAAGTCTTCTCAGGGCGTAAATATAATAGAAGAGTGTTTGGTATCTGAAGGAGTGTGTAGCAACACCAGACATGCTTTTCTTTATGCAATACCATGTTGTAATCATGACATACTAGAGGAGTGCATACGTCACTCGGTTCTTCCAGGAACCACAATTTTCAATAACTTTTGGAAGGCCTTCTCTCCTAATCCTGAAATTGATGGTTATAATTTTCGACATAGAAGAGTGAAAAATAGCGTTGAGTGTATTATCTCGAAAGATGATATGCACCAGCAACAAGAGGGGGGGAAAAGCTTATGGGCCAGTGTAAAACGAAGGAATAAATGACGCTGTTGGATCCACCGTTCTATGGTCGACTCTTATCTCTGCATTTCTACGTGGCGCAGGAGATACGAAAATTGTAATTTGTTCGAGAATCTCCAAGAGTGTATCGCAAACTTTCTATGTATTAATTGTTTACATGAACTGACTTTCGTCGTCGTAATATTTTGCTTTCATTTTATTTAATAAAAAAATTTTCCTCGTAATGCTGTGAGAGGCAGCTAATCATGCAGAAAATGCCAGCTTCCTAATCCTGTTTTCTGAATGGTTAAACATTATTACACTTTAACCCCTTGTAAGATTTTTCTAAAATTTTTCTGGAACAAGCGAATAACAAAATCAGATTAAGTGTGAAAAATTACATCAATATACCAAGTTTGAAATTTTTCCCTTAATTTTATAATTTCAAAAACTGTGACAGCAACAGGAAAGATTCACATTTTTTTAGAGAAATCGAGAGAGAGAAAGAGAGAGAGAGAGAAAGAGAAAGAGAGAGAGAGAGAGAGAGAGAGAGAGAGAGAGAGAGAGAGAAAGAAAGAGAGAGAGAGAGAGGATACTTGAATGGTAAAATATTATATATCAGTTCTGCTTGTTTTATATTTCTGTATATTTTCATAAAGTTTGCCTAAATACATGATTAAACGTTTGTTTAAGCAGCAATTATGTGTTATATTTAAACGTGCATTAGTTATCCTATAATAGCTTAATATCTTAGATCACACATTAAAGTCTCATATTATCTCAACAGAGTATCTCATACAGAGAAATAAATATCAAGAAAACATGTTTCGAATACAAAGATTTTTCCTATAAAACATCGATTAATAGACATAGAGTAGTTGCGTGTACGTGCTCGATTTGCGAGAAATAGTAGCCAAGTTTTTCCTCAAAGGCCCATCAAAAAAGGACATATTAGATAATCTATCCTTAGATACCAATAAAAAGGTCGGATAGTCAAAGCTAGATTGTCTAGAACTAAACAAGACTTGAAAACAATTTTGTTATCCTGATTTCGAAGACTATTGACTGATTTTCACGCAATGTACAGTGAAGTATGGAAAGAGTAATACTTAAATTTTGGTAAACAAATTAAATTATAATTTTTTTGTTCGCACAAGTATCAATTTTATGTATATTGATACTCTTCTGTGGAGTAATTAAATAATCTAACCAATGCACAAAGAATATTCATAAATAATATTTCCTGCATTGCACATAAACCGTAAAACTTAGGGTTTGTTGATCTAATTCCTTTATCTTCAATTTCATGGACCAAAATAGTATCAATGCTCAAAAAATTACTCGATGTACCAACGAAGAAAAGGAACCACATTAATTCGATGGAAAAGAGGTGATGGCAGGGGTCAAGTGTTACATTTAACCTCAGTCAAGTAAGTATTAGGATGCTTTCTCGCATGATACTTTCTTTGAAGATTATTGCATTACCTACTCTTTTATTCTTTTACTTGTTTCAGTCATTTGACTGCGACCATGCTGGAGCACCGCCTTTTTTAGTCAAAGAAATCGACCTCAGGACTTATTCTTTGTAAGCCTGGTACTTATTCTATCGGTCTATTTTGCCAAACTGCTAGGTTACAGGGACGTAAATACACCAACATCGGTTGTCAAGCAATGGTGGTGGGAAAAATCACAGACACAAAGACACACATAAATATATATACATATATACACACGACGTGCTTCTTTCAGTTTCCCTCTACCAAATCCACTAACAAGGCTTTGATCTATCCGAGGCTATGATAGGAGGCACTTGCCCAAGGTGCTACGCAGTGGGACTGAACCCGGAACCATGTGGCTGGGAAGCAAGCTTCTTACCACGCAAGCACGCCTGCGCCTAGAGCATTTTCTTTAAAAAACTTTGTTGATAAAACTCAACTTTTTTTATAACAATATATTCCACCTCGGGAAAGTGTCAAAAATCATATGACTGATACATGTACCGACGAGAAAAAAATAAGTAACATGATCAACAATAAAAATCAAGTTCTGTGGGTTGCTATACTACATTTGCTTTGTCCTATGGCCGTAAGCTGAAAATGATAAAAGTGTTGACACTAACATGACAACACTTTTATCTACAGCCAAAATCTTTTAAGGATATACAGGGTGCGATGGGTAAATTGTCACCATTTTACATTTTTAATTTCGTGCATGTGCATTGTTTGCTTTTGATGTTGTCGACTACACAGTATAGTAGGGTCAGCTGAGCATCATCTGTAAAAAACAAAAACAAAAAAAACAGCACAATGACACAATTCACTCCGCCAGCAATTTGGAAACGACATGCGGAACTACTTGGCGCCGGAGCTCCAATATGAACATTTCTAAGTGTTTAGGTGTCAGTCTGAGGACAGTGTAATCTGAGGACATGTACTGAGAGTGATAAAAACCAAACATCCAACCAGCATCATGCTGTTTGGAGTGCTTCTTCAAACTGGAGATATTTGCTATGTGGCTGTTAACCTCAAACAGTAAAACCTAAACACCCTTCAGAAACTTCCAAGAAGAGACCAAAGTAAAAATCACAGTTCCAGGAATAAGAAGGACCTTGCAGATAGAGAATGAAAAATTACAATTCAAGCCGAAAGTTTAATTCTTAACCAGTAACATTCTTGACGTCTAGGAGCAAAACCTGCTTTGGTTCTATGGACATCAGAACACTGCATGAAAAAAGACAACACTGCATAAGTCATGTCGAGTGAAATTAAAACAACTTTTCTATCTTGAGTTTCAGTGAAAGAAGATGTCCTCAGACAGAATAACAGAGGCTTTCGTGACGGAAACTAGTGCTGATCAACGGACACGAATATAAAAATACTCCGTATCACAGAAAGCGAAATGAAGATCAAAAGAAAAAAGTGAAGCTACATTAAATATGCTCTCAGGAGGCCCCAGTACAATGTCGCCAGGCAGCCCCCTGTAATAGAAGCCTCGGTGCAAAAGGAAGACAAGTAGGTCAAAGAACATCTGGCAACATGTAGAAAAAGAAGTAAGAAGATCTGAATGGAGCAGAGGACAATTGGATGAGTGGAATGAAATCGTCGATAGCCTGTATTTCATGAGTTGTCAAGTGCCTGAGGGAATGAGAAATTTCATGTACGGCTACATGACAATTTATAAAATTATTTCACATGTTGATTGAGAAGGTGCTATCGATCATTATATCTCGACGTCAAATAGAGAGAAAAAAGACAAAACAACCGAAATAACAGTGAAGTAACTTTGACGGTTAGTGTAATAAAATATAGCATGCTACAATCTGTTAGTGTTAGCATTCTATACAAGGAATATTAAAAATCTAACTACAAACAATTATGCGGTGAAGAACAAATAACAATAATCAGCGACTAATATCATTTTCATTTGTTCGGTAAGTAGAGGGTATAATTCCTGACATGTTTCGATTTTATAATCTCATTAAAAAAGAATAGCCTCCACCATTTATTCCGAATTATTGGTAAAAAAAAAATTGCACTACACTCACAATATTACACATTGATTACTTATAGCTGGGAAAAGTTGAGACAGAGTTAAGGAGAGAGAAAGAAAAGAAGAGAGGAAGTAGATGTAATGAAAAGGAAAGGAAATAGGAGGCGTAGGGATGTGGGGTGGGTGGAATGGTTTTCGAAACGGAGAGAGAATGGTTCGAAGGCAAAGAGATTGCGTGTTCTGACAGAAATTAAACTATAAATAAAAAGACACTAAATTTTCTAAGATATTCTTTAAAATTTGTGTTTTTTTTAGAATTTTGTATTCGTTCTCATCAATGTGGATTTATTAGTATTAATGAACAGTTGGTCTCTAACTGAAATATGTACAATAATTATTCAATTATTAAATTTATTTAATTAAATATCAAATTATTTTTAATTATATAGACGCAAAAATTCAATTATTTTTATATCCCGAAAGAAATCTTGATCATGGATAAACCTCGAGTTTATCAATTTTTCAGGTAGCTTCCATTGTAGTGATTTCGATAAATATGCATTTTGCTGATTTTATTGTTTGGAAAGAGTATTAGTCAAAATGTAAGTATCAAAACGCATCAGTAAGCGGTGTTAGTTATTCCTTGAACATTTCAAGCTGTAACAATTTCATTTCACTTATGTTGATAATGCTGTTAGGTAGATGTAAGCGTCAATATTCCAATATACTCCTTTCTTGAATTTAATTCAATTCAATTCCTTCTAGATAGAAACCTCAAAAATGAACACCCAGGCAATTAATGTCGTCTTGCATATGAGAGATAAATATGATTTTTTGTTATTATTTGTGAAAATCATATACAATTCGTCCATTTTCTAACTAGAAATCCACTATAATTATTTTATTAATTCTCCACTGTTTATATCATTTTAATTCTCAGTAAAAGTTAACTGGCTTTACAAATTTCGTTATTGTCCTTGTAAATATCACACCATTTCATTTCCACACCCAGCACCTTAGGCCTGGATCAGAAATCAATATTAGTATCCTTTAATGAAACACAAATACTATATATTAGACTATATGAAATACGATCCTGTGAACTTCATACATCTCCCAATAGCAGAAATGTAAATTGACTCCAGAAAGGAATTAACATGTGTGCTATCTCCAGTTTCCAGGAACATAACACATAACTTCCAAGTAAATGCAGAAAATAGCAAAAAAAAACAAAAAACAAACAAAACAAAGTAAACAGTAACAGTTTGAGACCCCTTGATTACAAAACCAACTTCTTGGCACTTTAGCCATCCATTCATATGATATATAGTTTGGGAGATTGAAATACGAACGAAAAATTTAGCAGCTGCAGGCAACTGGAAAGTTGTTATATTGTTCGGAACCATGCCTAAATGGAGATGAACGTTTAAAAAATACAAACTGAGTGGAATCATTAGAAATATGTATAATAATTACTTCTGTTTCTACGAAGACATTTTCTGGTGGCTGTTATTCTTGTATTATTCAGCATTTCTTCAACAGATATAAATCAGTGAACTAATAGAAAGGAAACTTACGAGCAAACAAAATAAAGTTGCCGATCTGGTCTATGGGCCAGAGATTGAAACTGAGTTCTCGTTTTTTTTTTATTTGTAGCCATTCTTCTTTCTTCTTTTCGAAATTTAGGAATAAAAACATGCACCACGCTATCTCCTTAATATGGCATTTTGGTCAACTTTGCCTTTCATCTTTACAGAGTCGATAAATTAAGTACTAGTTGCGTGCTGGGGATCGATCTAATCGAGTGCCCCCTCCCCAAAAATTTCGGGCCTTGTTCCTAGAGTAGAAAACAACATTTAAGGCGGTGAGCTGGCAGAAACGTTAGCACGCCGGGCGAAATGCTTAGCGGTATTTCGTCTGTCTTTACGTTTTGAGTTCAAATTCCGCCGAGGTCGACTTCACCTTTCATCTATTTGGGGTCGGTAAATTAAGTACCAGTTGCGTACTGAGGTCGATCTAATCCACTGGCCAAACATTTCGGGCCTTGTGCCTAGATTAGAAAAGAATATGGTATTTTGGAAAGTGAAATTCAGCAGCTGTGTTGAGTGCTCCAATGGAGGATCGCTGTTTTTTGTTATTCAAGACTTATTTTTGAAGCTGCAGTGTGTAATCTTCTATGTTTGAACCTATGAACATTAAAAGATAAATTTTCTTCCATTTCAGGATATTGTTTCTATAGAATGTAATAGATATTTTGTGTTGTGACGGAAGAGTAAGAGTTACAGAATTAACATTGTGCATTAGACTGAACCAACAAAGAGAATACTTAACAAGAATATTTGCTATTCTTTAGATTTTAATCTCATCAAATTAGTGATGATGTGTTGACGTTATTGGGGTTTAGCAGTAAATAAATATTGTACGATAGATCATGCGTTGACAACATAATAGCAGGTGATGTGCCTGACATTTAGTAGTTCAAGCAGTAGTATAAGAAAGACAAACTATTATACCTTCTACGACTAACAAACAAGTATTATGCTAATGCGCGCACGCATATACACATACGCGCGCGCGCACACACACACACATATACAAGCACCCGCACGCAGAAGTACGTAAATATAAAAATGTGTGTGTGTGAGAGAGAGAGAGAGAGAGAGAGAGAGAGAGAGAGAGGAAAAACGATTTATGATTAAGCTAGTATCATTCAAGCAGTGGAGGCGCAATGGCCCAGTGGTTAGGGCAGCGGACTCGCGGTCATAGGATCGCCGTTTCGATTCCCAGACCGGGCGTTGTGAGTGTTTATTGAGCAAAAACACCTAAAGCTCCACGAGGCTCCGGCAGGGGATGGTGGCGAACCCTGCTGTACTCTTTCGCCACAACTTTCTCTCACTCTTACTTCCTGTTTCTGTTGTGCCTGTAATTCAAAGGGTACGCGTGTCTGTGGAGTGCTCAGCCACTTGCACGTTAATTTCACGAGCAGGCTGTTCCGTTGATCGGATCAACTGAAACCCTCTACGTCGTAAGCGACGGAGTGCCAACAACAGTATCATTCAAGCAATACGTGCATATAGGTGTAGTGGTGGCGAGATTGTTGAATGATCTCTCTTGTAAGAAAGATTATAGAGTAACCTCCTTGTCCGAGTTTCTTCAAGCATCTGTGTCATGAAGCTTTGCGTTTCTCTTAATGTCTAGCGTTCCGTTTATAAAAGCAACTTGCCAACCCCGCTCTTTGCTTCTTAGTCGATTAGATTTAAAGCCATTTACGTCATTGCTATGTCCGTCTATTTCTTTAAGCCACATGACTTGAAAGCCAGCACTTAGCTGTTATTTCTATATTTCCTATCTCTGAACTTTCTTGCATAGATTCTTCATTCAACTAGATTCTACATTTTGAATATGTATCATCATCGACCAATAAATAAAATATATTTGTATAGTTCTTGAATTTAGTCTTCATCTCTATATCAACTCTGGTAGTAATATACACGCAGTCATATCAGCACCTGGTGCTGACTATATATTCCCAATACATAGGTATTGAATGCAAACTTTGACATAGGTTGTACCATACTACATGCACACATACATAACCTATACACACATATTCTAATCCTAGAAAGCATGCGCACTTAAAGACATTTATATATGCATATTTACCATATTTTATATGTATACTTACACAAATTTCCACCCACAAAATATATTAAAAGTGTACGAGCAATTCTATAGTGAACTTAACAAATATTGACTTTCTACTATAATAATTTCAAAAGCCAGCCTGGCACAGAGGTGCTTTCTGAAGAGTAGAAGAAAATAATCTTTATGCATTTCTTTCCTCGGAAGGGAAGTTATATTCTATAATTTCTTTAAAAAATATTTTACTGATTTTACTTATTAGAATGCAGCCCTGCTGAGATACTACCTGCAAGGTTTTTGTCCAACTTACGTTATAGGCAAACAGAAAGAACAGTATTTTTGGAAGGTAAGCATAAACGCGCGCGCGCGCGCACACACACACACACACACACGCATATATACAGACACACTCACACATACACACACGCATGTATACAGACACACTCACACATACACACACGCATACATACAGACACACTCACATACACACACAACAGGATTCTTCACAGTTTCCGTATCCCAAATTCTACACATGAAGTATTGATTTTATTTTATGATTACAGATAGACGCATCTATAATCATGTCGCATAAAGCAAGATATTGCTTAACCGCTTGAAATTAAAAACCATCTACTACTTTGTTTTTCCTCGCCAATATTGCTCATCTCCCCCAAAAATATTCACTGTAATTTTATAAACAATACCATCAGAAAATATGCATTCTAATACACAGCAGGCAAAGTTCAGAATCGATACAAGCCGAAAACCTTTTTGTTTTGTATTAAATTAAACTATAGCGTTTGATTATGACTAAGATAACAGCGCCCAAATGTCTTTCCGATATTATAGCATACTTTATATCAGTGCTCTAAACATTTGATAAACTTTTACAATGTAATATGGAAAAGATATCGGTATTCAATAGTAGTGTGGTTTCACACAGATGGGAATTTATGTCTATGGTTTATTGAATATAAACATAGATAAAAACTATATATGTGCATGCGTGTGTGTATGAGTAAGTGTGTTGTGGAAACTATACCTTTATATATGTATAGTTCTATGAAATAGTTATGTGGATGAATATATATCCATATGTATGTATATAGATTACTTACACAAATGATTGGCATAAAGCAGTCAATACATTTCAACATAAATTTGCTTGTAAATATAAATATATGTAAAGGGATATAAGTAACCCCAGTCGTGGGCGAATGTATTCTTGTGTGGAAGTAGATGCAGATATGTATGTCATATGTGTGTACATACATCGTTATAAACTTTTTATTTCCAAATAGATTCTACTAAATGTTGACGCAACCATCCTGGCATCTTGAAGTTGTTGACAGCGAGACAACCTTCTTTTAGTGTATTTATATTATTCGTTCCGGCACATACATAAGTGCTATTTCTTGATTTTTTTTGTTTTTACTTGTAAAACGCAATCTGGTTATTGTTACATACATACATACATACATACATGTCTATGTGTTTGTGTGTATGTGTGTGTGTGTGTATAAATAAATATATACATATTGTAACTCAGGAGGATCGTTCGGCCATATACGAGGGTAAGTAAAAAATTATATGCTATTTTGTTTCTGTAATTTATTAACACAAATGCAAGGATTGAACATTTACATCCGTTTCCGACATAGTCTCCTTGCTTTACGATGCACCTCTTCCATTGATCCATAATTTTGCTTATTCCATCAGAGAAGGTTTTCGGTTGGTAGCTTAACCATTTATACACCGCTTCCTGTGCTTCTTCGTTCGTAGCAAATCGGTGACCTCGTAAGGGATATTTGAACAGACCAGAGCGGCTATAGTCGGAAGAGTGTATGCAGTGTTCCACTAAATCGACACTCACTGAAACCTGTGCGGTCAGCCTAATGAAAGTTTTGGTGAAAGTGCAGATAATTTTTGACTCCTCCTGGTACGTACGCATACACACACACACACACACACACACACACACACACACTTGTATTTGTTTTGCAACATCTTGATGTAAATTCGTGGGTGTTGAAAAAATCTTGTGTTTTGGGAGGGTCATTACACGAATAATAAACGCACGCACTGGCTCAACATCTCTTCTTTATTTTTTGTCTTAATCTACCGGTTAAATATGTAACCAACTAACAGTAGGTTGTTTCTTTGTCCACGTTTTTTCGTTGATATTCGCAATCTCATCATTGACGTACTTACTCTCATTCAAGTCAGACTTGAATGTGTCAGAATTATTTTTACGCTTGTGTATATGTATGCTTGTATGTGTGTATGTTGATTTGTAGTTACAAGCAACCACACATCTACATACACTCTTGTAAACATACATGCACACATGCATAACGCTAATTCTTAGGTAGGTTCAAGGTAGACTTCCAAGAGAGAAGGCATAATGTCTCTGCCCAGTGTATACAAACGGTTAAACACAGGTTAGCTAGATTCTTCAGAAGAATGGGCTTTGGCATCGTTTTTGAGGATGAGGTCTCTGTAGCAAACTTTCTAGACGTTACTTTAGACTTGCATAGTAATACACACTTTCCTTTCCATAAACCATCAACTAATCTCAAGTACATAAGCCTTTTTACTAACCATCCAAGACATATAACTAGTAATTTGGTTAAGAGTATCTCAATTAGGCTTTCCAAACTTTCCTCTAACTCCCAAATTTTCAATAAGGAGGCTGACTTTTATAATTCAGCCTTATTGAAGGCAGGTCATAAAGACAAGGTAAGGTACATCGACTCTTTTAGTGATCTTTCGCCTTTTGCACAACATGATACCCCTCTACTAGCGGGGATAAACCCACTTCTATTTCTTCCCATTCTTCCCACTTTACTGAGAAAGTGGAACATGCTTATCACTCACATAAGAGAGGAGGCCCAACTGGCTCTAAACACTTTAACAAAAACAAAACAAAAAATTCTTTATTTCTTCAACCACACTAATACTGTAACTAGATCTGATGATGATATCTGGCTCATCCTCCCATTTGGGAAGCAAGTTAGATCAAATTTGGTCCGGCAGTTCCGAGGCGCGGTGAGTAGGAACTTTCCTAGGGGTTCCTACTATTACCCAATAATCAACTCGCATAAGGTTAGATTTGGGTTTTCTAATACTAAAAATTTGTTACAGATTATTTCTTCCCATAATTTCAGGCTTTTAGATCAATTTCTAGACAGCCATCACAGTTATGATGATAATAATAGTAATGTTTATATCAATAACAATAACACTTACTCCAGTAATTTAACACACTCATATGATTGCAATAGTCATTTAGGTAAAAATATAGGTAATATGTACAATATTAGTAAATATAACAATATCTGTAACAACAATAAGATTAGCATCTCGGAATCAAATCCTAATAGAATTAAGTTTTTAAGTGCGAATGCCAAGACCAAGAATGTGGTTTATCAATGTAAGGTAATGACTTACGCAGATGTCTCGTTTTACGTAAGAGAATATCGAACCATTCTTCTTCATTTAGGGATAGGAATAAAGCTAGGGTAAGGATTTTTGTCCTCTTTGTAACTTGGAGCTTTTCCAAATACTGTTCTCCAAGAATCGTCTAGTAAACCAGATAACACAGAGAGCGTATCGATGTAAGCACTGGCAGAGACATACCATCATTTATTATCATTAATTCCATCTTTCTTACTAGTTTAAGTTTTTAGGTATTATTATTATTATTATTATTATTATCATTATCATTATTATTATTATTATTTTACCAAATGTCCTCTGAATAATATCTTCTAATATAATCTTAAATAATATCTATTTCTGCCTCCATCACCACTTAGTTGTGTTTGTACCATTAGTAACTTTAATTAAATATACCCGATCTTCTCCTTGTAAGTATTCTCCTTACATTCTTCGCTTCAAATCAGTATGTTATTATTTTTTTCCTTAAGGAAAAATTATTATATACGATGAACTCTCTGCATTCTCTCCCTTCCTCCACATCTTGTTTAGCTTATAGCTTACAGCTTTTGTTTACTTTACTGTGATCCATTTTGCCTTCCCCTATTTTAATCATCTAATTTAAACCTTTAGTATAGCGTTTACAGCCTCCCTCCCATTATAACTTTATGTAAACCAGCGTTCTTGTTTCTAACGGTCACTTACTTGGCCATATAATATTATAACTCGTACGTAACTTTATCATTTCGCATATGTCTTGCTTTTATATGCTGGTTCCCTGACGATGAATATATGTGCAATTCCAGCACCTCTCACTCCTTTGGAGTAGAGTGCACATATATTTTGAAACATATGTAGGAATTAAAGGAACTTTTATTTATATGCGTTTTGCTCCAT
>NC_068995.1:25372548-25374795 GCF_001194135.2 Octopus bimaculoides
ATGTCATACCAGCTCCCGCCATGTCGTTGAGGAAGCGTTGAACCTCGTCTTTCACCTCGTCGTCGTAGCTGAAGCACGTTCCGGCCAAATGTTCTTTCAATTTATGGAACAGATGGTAGTCACTGGGTGCCAAGTCTAGACTATAAGGTAGGTTGCCGTTTATACGGAGATCATCCAGAGTGATCCACCGATTTTCACGCAGGATTTTCTCAACTTTCGCAATTGTCTCGTCTGAAATTGATGGTCACCCGCTTCTTTCTTCTTCGTGAATATCAGTACGACGAGCTGAAAACTCCACACACCACTTGCGGCGGATGTTTTTGACATCCATGTTGGTGTGTTTACGTCCCCGTAACTTAGCGGTACAGAAAAAGAGACCGATAGAATAGGTACTAGGCTTACAAAGAATAAATCCTGAGGTTGATTTGTTTGACTAAAGGAGGTGCTCTAGCATGGCTGCAGTCAAATGACTGGAACAAATAAAAGAATAAAAGAATATTCGAGGAGGGACCCAAAAGTAACCAGAAACGTTTTCTGTGGGCAAGCCCGTTGTAGTCCAGGCTTCCGCCGCCAGAAGCCATTTGATGCAACCCTCAGCCAGTCTTCCAACTGGTGTCGTCAAGTGAAGTCGTACTGCCACGTGGTGCGCCTTTGTTTTGCAGTGCTTGTCTCATGTTCGTCGACTTTTGCGATGGCAGAAACAAAGGAATAGCGTGCTTCCCTGAAATTCTGTTTTCTGCCTGAGGAAACAGCGACCGAAACAGCTGTCATACTTCAAACAGTTTACAAGTGCACTACCATGAGCAAAGCACAAGTTTACGAGCGGTCACTTGTCACTTGAAGACTAACCTCGTTCAGAGCGACTGTCAAGCTCCCGAACAAATGTTAACATCACGAAAATTCATGAACTGATCTTGGAGGACCGTCGCCGAACAATTGAATTTGTTGATATGACTGCTGTATCCTGGAGCTCCTGCTAACGAATTTTGAGTGAAGAATTGCGAATGAAAACAGTTACAACAAAATTTTATCTCGTTTCCTCACAGACAATCAAGACCAAAAGCAATCACGACTGAATGTGTATCGAGAACTGAAAGAAGAGTTGGAAGTTGATTCGAACCTTTTTCCGAAGGTCATCACTGGTGACGAAAGCTGGTACTACGGCTACGACCCGGAAATGAAGCAGTAATCAAGTCAATGGAAGTATTCAATGGCACCACGCCTCGCAAAAACGCGTCAAGTGATGTTCAATGTCAAGACGATGCCGATTTGTTTCATCGATGCGAAAGGAATTGCCCACACAAAATTTGTTTCTGCTGATCAAACTATTAACCAGACATTTTGCTTGACAATTCTGAAGCGTTGCCGAGACGCGGTGAGACGAAAACGCCCCGACCTGTGGAAAAGTGGAGAGTGGTGGTTTCATCACGACAATGCGCCAGCGCACACAGCCTTGAAAGTGAGAAGTTTTTGCCAAAAGTGTCATGGCCTCGCTTACCCTTATTAATACTATATATATATATATATATATATATATGTATGTATATATATATAGTATTAATAATCCTTTCTACTAAAGACACAATGCCTGAAATTGGGGAGGGGCAGTAGCTTAGTTTGACCCAGGTCCGCAACTGCTACTTGATTTATCGACCCCGACAGGATGAAAAGCAAAGTCGACCGCGGCGGAATTTGAACTCTGAACGTAGCGATGGGCGAAGTACTGCTAAGCATTTCGCCCGGTGTCCTATCGATTCTGCCAGTTCACCGCCTTATATATATCTATACTATAATGGAGAAAGCTGCTTATTAATTAGGTATGTAACAATTACTAAAAGTACTAAAAGAAAGCAATCTAAGAAATTTACTATAATTTCGATTTCTCAAGTTAACTGAGTTTTTTAACTCAACTTTCTCGCAGATTTATTCATTGCATTCACATTTAAATATTCATTGCATTCACTGCGTCCAGTTCTTCACAAATTTAAATATTTATTGCATTCACTGAGTAGTATTCCATTTTCATTTGCAAATTCTCTCACACTCAGTTTTGATTCGCTATTTGGAAACCAGCAGTTTATTCTATTAATGTATACGGAATGTAAAAACATAACTTATTGAATGAAAATTTTAAAAAATAACCGTATAATTTTTGCAAGAAAATTTAAAAGTGATTTTGTTGTTGTGTGTGTTTGGGACGCTATAAGCCTTACAATAATAACTATCTGGACCGATTTTGGCAATTTT
>NC_068995.1:25375066-25375489 GCF_001194135.2 Octopus bimaculoides
TTTTTTTTTATTCACTGGGTAAATGCTAGCAATCACCTTCTCAATCGGGGGCAAGGAGTGGAGTTGCAAAATATTCATACTTATAATTTTTTGTAACTAAACACTTTCAAATTTCGTATACTGGTAGAATGTGTCATTTACTCTTGGCGTTTTAAAGAAAATTCTTTATTTTCGAAGTTATTTCGTGTTAAAGTTGTATGTTGGTAATTTCAACCAATCAATGATGTCTATTGAGGTGAAACGGGCAACACTAAAACAACACTAAAAGCAACACAATGGAGTGGGGGATGGATTCGACCTCATAAGCCCGGAACCACTGAACCATTTAGTTTCCTTTATGTTTTACACTCACGCGGCTTCATTCGCTCCCAACATTCACATCACTTGCTTCCATCTTTTGCCATATATAACGGGCGACAAGCG
>NC_068995.1:25375499-25376293 GCF_001194135.2 Octopus bimaculoides
TCACTTGCTTCCATCTTTTGCCATATATAACGGGCGACAAGCGTCTCTTCTCCAGCCTTAGTTTCCTTTTAAAATGGAAAACAAACAGATTGAGCTGCCGTCGCTACTACCCTCCAAACAACTTCTTTCGCCAACGGTACCACAGCGAGAAAACACACCTTGCCTTCCTTATTCAAGGTGAATGGTGGAACAATCTTTATAATCGACTCGGAAGACAGTTGTACTCTTCCTAGACGTGACTGCAGCCGTTCGACACATACTCATCTTTCAGAAATTATTTGACACTACAAAATAGCGTGCAGAACAGTTTCACTGCTCTGCTCGCATCTTGGGCAAGCGGGCTGGCATGAATAGCCATGCCTAGCGAGTTTCTCTCGAACTGGTAAGGCTCCTCGGTAACAATGCCAAGCCAGAGACCTTTGGAGGCTGTCCAAAGGCCCTGGCCCGAATGTCCTTCGGAGCAAACCAGCAAGCTGACCTTCGTCGAAGCCCAGGGTTTCCCTCAGATCATAGTCACACTTTGCTTCTACCAGCCCTCTATAGAATGACGAAGTGGAATCCTCGTCACCGGCATTACCCTTCCGGCAGAGAAGCGCGAGTGCCGGCGGACATTCGGCCTGCCACGCACCCAACTTTGGTCTATGCTTAATCCACGGTTCCAATTCACCGAAACTAGGCAGGATCAGTTTGACGAACGGAGGCCACACCAATTCACCATCCAGGGAGAGCCAGAGATGCCTCATCCTCAGCGCATGTCTGCGCATCATTAGCCACGGTATCCCTAACCTACTCTT
>NC_068995.1:25376651-25378980 GCF_001194135.2 Octopus bimaculoides
CCGAGATCACGCAGAACGTCCCTCATACCCTCGAACTTCCGTAGTAAAGGCTCCAAAGCCAACGCACAGAAGCGAGGAGATGGGACATCCTTGGCGCACCGAATGCTTGATGCAGAATGGTTTCGAGAAGAAACCGTTCACCCTAACGATTCACAGCCATAACATTGTTATCTGGTTTAGTGCGGAAGGAGGAGGATATGTACGTGTCTTGTGTGCATGTGAGGGTTTTGTTTACATGTGCTGGGGCTGATGGGGTGGAGTGGATTGGGAATTTTTCCTTTTCTTTTTGGGGGGAGTACTCCATTCCATTTCTGGTGTGTCCTCTGCAGTATCTTCCATCCTGGTTTCCACCTCTGGTGTCTCTACTTCCACTTCTGATGAAGGGGCTGCATCGGCTGTCGTTGAGGGTGCAGTATCTTTTCCAAGAGGCGAGAGAGCCGAATCTTTCTCGGGGAAAACCTTGCACTGTGCTCTTATGTGGCCCTTTTGACCACATTTGTAGCATGTGGGCTTCCTCCCTTCGACTGTCACCCGAAGCCTGGTTTCCCACCACCTGTATAGTCTCTACAATTTGCTCTAAGTCAGTAGGCGCCGCTAGTGTCAACATCTCTAGCCCTTGTCCTAGCTAGTTTTGTTGCTCTATTTTGGTTGCCTGGAGGATGGAAATTTTATCCTCCAGACCCATCACAAGTGCCGCCCCCAACCAGGTAACGTCCACCTCTGGAGAGGTTTCTCCTACCCTTATCCTGGTAGTACGTCTTCCAAGATATGTGAGTAGAAGGACCACCACTGCAGATTTCAAGGACTCCGTGAAATGTTGCCTGTCCTTTTCCTCGGTTTTGAACCTCACCTTGATATTGCATACATCTTACCTCTCACCGAGTAGGCGAGATCTTGCGATACCGGCTTTGAGGAATATCTCCACGGCTTCTTTCGAAGCCATATCCAATTTCTTGTTCTTCATAATAAACGTTTTATATAAAGTAGTACAACGGGACCCGTTGTGCGTCACTTCACTGGGAGGGGGTCACTTTCACCTCGTATCCCTCTCTTTGAATCAGTTCTTTATATTTGATGAGTTCTTTTTGATCGATATTCACGTCTTTCTTGTTCACACCAGCTGCAGCTGCAAAATTTGTCACCTTGTTATTTCTTGGTCCAACTTCTGGTTACTTCAGCATTTCTTTTTCTGTAGGCAGGTTCAACATTGGTGCATTAGTAATGTTCTTACCAGAGGAACTACTCGTGTTTCAAATAATAATTTTGGGTGTAATCACCCAACAAAAACAATGATAATTTTCCCCTTCACACAAGGGGGGAAAAGTTCACAATTCTGCTAAATGCAGTAAAACAATGTTTTTTAAAAAAACACACAACAAATGGAACAACAGCAAATTTAACAATTAAATTAACAGTAAGCAGCAACTTACAATACGATTCGTCCAACATAGCGTACAAATTATGAATTCCAGGTACGCGGTTCAAGTTGATTTTTATACCCATAACCTTCACGAGAAGCACGTGCATTTCGATTTTCATGACAATTGTTTGCAACTGCCACCCGCAGCATTCAAAGCAGCTGCAGTTTGGCGTCTCGTTTCAAGGAAAGTTGAAAGGTTACCTGCAATTCGGGTATCAGCCATAAACCAGTATGTCTTGGAATATTTACACTTACATCCCCGAAATAGATTTTCAAAATTTACCATATAAAAATGACATTTGAAAAAATTGCTTTTCTTTTGTGGTTCAGTGTTTACCTATCAACATATTTGAAAATATACACGTTTTCTCATTATATACATATTGACATGTTTGCGAAAAAGGAAGGGAGGAGAGCAGAAGGTAATGGATAAATGACCTTTCAAGATGTTAATTTTAGGAAGAAGGATGGGAAGGATAAGAAAAAAGAGGAAGAAGAAAAAACGAAAGGGAAAGACGAAGATAGAGAATCTTCTTTTCAATTTTATTGTATCGATGCGGTCAACCTATTGAAATTTAATTACAATTCAAGATGTTTTTCTTGGTTCCATCATTATTTTTGAAAGCATCTCTCCTTCTTTCCTTTTTCTTCTCATTATATACATATTAGTATGTTTGTGAATTAGGAAGGGAGAAGAGAGGAAGAAGAATGGGAAAGACAAGGAGCAAGAAGAAAAAATATGTATGTAACCATGTGTGTATGTAGCTATCTATCTATCTATCTATCTATCTATCTATCTATCTATCTATCTATCTATCTGTCTGTCTATCTATCTATCTATCTATCTATCTATCTATCTATCTATCTATCTATCTATCTATCTATCTATCTATCTATCTATCTATATAT
>NC_068995.1:25379043-25382046 GCF_001194135.2 Octopus bimaculoides
TATATATATATATATATATATATATGGGGTGATATGTGAGATAGTAAGAAGCTAAGAACTGTACTTTACTCCGAGATTTGTCTCCGATCTTCGGGCAGTAGAGGCGGTTAGAAAATGAATAGCTAATATATGGTAGTCTCATAGCCGAAATGGGAATGTTTGACGTTTCTTCTTTAATTTAAAGATCTTAACGAAAGGAAGTTTCTTGATATGGAGTAGAAACCAAATAAATAATTTTATCTTTACGGTACTACGCCCGTTAGACATGTAAATACCGAAGTATAACAAATTGCATGTTTATCAGCTAACTGAAGCAAATTTCGTAGACATTTGAACAAGTTTTTTATTCCAGTTTATTTCACATGAAATTAAATTCAATTCAAACTATGTTAGTCACCAAAGTATTTTGGAAAAAGCCTGAACGTGAGAACGACCCATTTCTATTCACTTGATAAACAATAATGTTACTCCACCCTGTTAATAACGTATCAAGTTACATCAGGTTATGACAGTTTCCTTTTTAATTCAAGAAAGTTATTTTATATTTAAATCCTGAAGTTTATGCAGTATAAATGATTACCCAAGATATATAGCAATGAAATACAAACACACACATACACACGCAGACACACACACACACACACACACACACAAACTCAAACACGCACATATATATATATATATATATAAATATAAATATATGTGTGTGTGTACATATATAGACATGTGTGTGTATGTATAGGTATATGTAAATCTGTGTCAGTTTTATACACACACAAACACACACACACACACACATACATATATACATACATATGGAGATGGTCCTTCGTAAATATCTATAATTATATTTCATGTTAAAGAAGTAGTATTGTAGGCAAGCATTTAGTTTAATCACTGCTTTTCAATAGCGACATGTTAAGTATTATTTGTTTTGATTTTATCACTAAGCATATATTACATGCTATTTAAATTTCGCTCCAGAACAACATAAACCCTCACTGTCTTACTTTTAATGGTCTTCACTAGTATTAGTTACAATGAAAAAAATAAAAATTGTCAAACGTCACTAATAAATTTCTATTATTTCAGACTTACAACTTTGAATGTATTTGGGAAGAAATATATTTATAATGATTATAATAAATTAAACTTTAAATTTTCAAAAAATTATTTCTATTAAGTTACATAACCATAGTGGAGGCGCGTGGCTTAGTGGTTAGGGTCTTTGAATCATAATAGTAAGATTGTCGTTTCGATTCCTGGACCGGACGAGCACTTCATTTCATGTTGCTCCAGTCCACTCAGCTGACGAAAATGAGTAATCCTGTGACGGACCGGCCTTCCGCCTAAATGGGGAATATATACTCCATGAAAACCGGGAAACCAGATGTATGAGTTTATATGACTCGGGAAGCAACTTTGCTTTGCTAAGTTGCATAGTCATATCTGAAAATGATTAACTATACCAAAATTTCTGCAAGAAACAGGTCGGTACAGATCCTTTAGAAGTTTTCATGCTGTGTAAAGGGCTTTTCCCTGCTTTCAGATTTTCAAACTCAGTTATGTGGTAGTCCATATAGATATAGTTGTTTTTAATAGCGATATTGAATATTTGCGGTTTAGATTTGGATTTAGAATTCTTAGAATGTCTTGTTCTTTCGCTTTTTGAAGTTGAATACTTTATTTATTTTATAAAAGGGAATATTGTGAATTCTCTGTTTTCACAAATGTCTATTTATTCAAAACAGAGAACATTACGAAGTGATGAATTTGAACATCATTTACCGAGATTGAAAAAAAATTGTTCCTAGTAGAATTGTTTAAGTTCTGTCAGTCTTCTCCCTCGTCTACTTGAATCCGTAACCATGGAATATATACGCATTGCCATGTTAAATGGGATATTTCTTTTAGTATGAGATGGACGACAAGATCTAAAATTTAAATGTCGGTGTAAGATCTTACTTCTGTTACAAAATAATCCCAGATCTCATGACTAGTATTGTAAAAGTGGATAAAACTTACATTCCTATTGCAATTCATTTTATCTGAAGGTAATATTGATTATCAGAGAAAAAGTAAATGCCTTCTAGTGCTAATCTTAATAAATGTAGTAGAAAATCTTTTGGAATTTCTGAATTCTATATGAGTGAATTCTACTGCTTCCAAATCTTATCACAAGGAGATATTTTGCAGAATCTGGTCATGTCGAAAATAACAGGGATCGTCTCTATGTTTTTTGAACGTGGTGTAGGAAATTCCTCCCGTTTTTGATGAAACGGGAACCAATTAGCATAAGAGTTTCAAAGTTATGCCGGGTCAATTGCTTAATCGTAAAGTCCTTGATGTTGACTGTAACATTTAGAAGTAATTTTAAATTAGACAGTTAGGGAATATTTACAAATAGTGCATGGAGATCCTATAAACTGTAATGGATTTCTTTAACTTTATGAATTTCCGGTTGTCCATTAAAGTTGTTTGTTTTTGCCTAAAATTTCGTTAGGTAACCCAACTCCTTTTTTGTTAAATTGGTTTTCAATTTGCCTGTTAATTTACTAAGTTTCTTCACTGTTTGCTATTGTGCATTTTTTTTAATGTTGATCATTTAGTTGTCCTAAGACCATTTCCTTGTAATGGATTTTATTCATTACTAGCAGAAATACCCGGCTTTGCCCGGGTTAAAGAGAATAATGAAATCTAAAAACGCCGTCTAGACTACGCAACCCTCAACTGTTAGTAGCTACGATACCATATTTCTACATTAATAACTCTCCAATCCATGCCAGCATGGAACATAGACATTAAGTGGAATGCCAGTCTCTCATCTAGGAGGGCCTTGAAATCAATGTTACCAACTGGGGACTATGTGTGTCGTACTGATAATAAAAAGACCCAAAGGAGGTCTGCAACGAAATAATTTTACTCAACACTTTGCAAGTGAATCAGTGGAGGCAAAGATGCGTCTCATTTACTTGACAATTTATGCACCACATTGCAGAAATC
>NC_068995.1:25382727-25387642 GCF_001194135.2 Octopus bimaculoides
TCGAAATGTAATTGTTTCAGTTAGTAGAATAGTTTCATTTTTAAAGTGGAAGTATTTGACATGAGTGTTTTTGTTTCACTTTTGACACGTAATACTTAAATAGTGGAGGAGATATTATGTTGCTGTGGGCTCGAACTCTGCAAGAAGTTAAAATTTTTTTTGACTAAAACACAACTGGAACCCTAAGTAAGGCATGTGTAAAATTTGAATGAAATTGGTTGCGTAGTTCTCGAGTTTTAGGGATTCACACAGACAGACAGACAGACAGACAGACACACATTCTCATTTTTATATATATAGATTACAATGTCTCCTTCTTTTGCGCGCGCGTGTGTGTGCATATGTATATTTGTATGTGTGCATATATGTATTTAATGATTATAAAAAATCTCTGTAAATATTCCAATGCTTTTGCTCTTCATTTATAATGTTTGATTTTAAAGGTCCTGCTCTAAAACTTGAACCTAGAGGTCCTTTCAGGCATGTTATATATTCCTTTAATTGTTTATTTCTGTTCATCGGAAGTTTAAATTCCTTTATTACTTTTTATTTTCTTATACATGATAGATCTTCGTAAGCCTTCTTTTTGGAGAACTCCTGTAGATAGAGTTTTGTACGAAATTCTTCAGTACCTTTTATATGATCTGTTGGGGTTTTGGAGTTGGTGTGAATGTAAGTCTATATTCAAAAAGTTTTATTTCATTTTTATTAGATTTCGTTGTGATACAATTATTATTTTTGGACCAGTGGTTCAGTATATCTTTGAATCATTGTATCGTTACTTTTTGTTTCACTTCTGTTGGAACTCCTGTTCTATATATATATATACGTGTGTGTGTGTGTGTGTGTGTGTGTGTTTGTGTTTGTGTGTGTGTGTGTGCGTGTGTGTGTATGTGTGTGTATTTGTATGTATGCATATATGTATGTTAGACTTCAGATATTTCGCAAACGGGAAAAATTGAGTACGCAATACGAGATGTAGTGTTTTGCAATATTTTTGAAGTTGTAAACTTTACTGACTATTACAATGCATTTAATGCCTCTGATCGTGGAGATTATAGAAAGAGCATGCAATATATGTAGTCCCTGGTAAGAAAAGTCTCATGTAAACATTTCTCATAATAGAAATACGCAAGCAAAAATAAACAAATATTATGGGAAAAAGCGAAAGCTATTCAGAAGACTCTTAGGCTGGAGTTTGATTGGATACTGTTAGAAAGTGTCGTTTTTCTATGTTTTACTTACCTAGGTGAATATTATAGATGGAGACGCTTAGATTTGCTTTTGCTTTATCATGAAATAATGTGGGAAATTATATAACATTAAAATTGATTGAGGTGTTACATTAACGTAGTTTAAATAGCTTATTCGGGGGAATAGTTGTATGTTCTTGTGATTACATAATTTACAGGATTTTTTAGAGTAGAGAAAAAAATCGAAAATATGGGAAAAAAACAGGAAGTATAAAAAAATTATCCTGAAGGATTACTTGACAGTAATTAAATAAATTTTCCGTGTAGCGGGAAGTCTATTACATTGTGATTATATGAATAAATCAATATGAATTCACAGGGAAAAAGTTGAGTTTTAGGAAAATTTATGATTCCAGTGGGGGAGGGATCATTACGTATCATTTGAGGTAATTTGAATAAGTTATAAATAATAACTTTAAACGGGGATAAGTGGTAATAAAATGTTATAAAATTTTAATTTGGATAAAAGAAAAAGCAATGAGACATTAATTGGATATGTATGAGAAGAGACCGAAAGAGACCTTATTGTAAAGCTTCCATGGCAGTAGGTATTCAGCTTTCCAAAGCTCCTTTTCAACTAGTTATTTTTCATTGTTTCATAAAACTTCATTATAAATGACATCTGTATGCTGTTAGTTTTGAATCAAGCAACGAATTGACATTATTATAGGATTTTTATTAGCGACTACCTTAGTCTCCGATGGGCCCAAATTAAATTTTCTTAATCTGTATATCTTTATCTGTTCAACTATGTGTGGAAGTCAACCCGGAATATAAATTCATCTTAATATCAATAAGCTATCACTGTATTACAAATGAGGGCGAACACAAAAACAGATATAAATATTTTGTTTGTACTCATTCATAATTCTAGGAACGATAACATTTTATATTCGGTCAAAGGATACCTTTCGACTTCACATCAATAATCAAGTCTCAGAAAAATAATCACACTTTATCAAAAGTCGAACACAACCACCGAATCTTAAAAGACTCTCAGAAAGGCAAAATTCACATCGAACGAAATAATGCAGGTAACAAACTATTCTTATTTCTAATATTCTTATTTATAATAAACGCTCTAGTTCTGAGTTTAACGTTTAAGTTTCAGTTTGAACTACAGCAACATTTTGATAAGTATAACTTTTACTTTGTTAAACGACTTTATATCATTGTTTGAAAGAAAATACGCATTCTTGTATTTTTATATTATTTAATTGATTCTTAATGATACTTTTAATCGATACCTTATTCAACACTAAATTATTTAGAAGTAAGAGTATCATTTTAGCCTAAAAAAAAGACTTCGATTTGATTAGGGTTGAAATATTTTCGATTAATACTGTTTTATGCGATAAATAACTAGTCTTTTTATTCTAATTTCTTTGTTTATACAATATCATTAATGTTTTTTTTATTATAACTTAAGTTATATAAAGTTTAATCTTTCATTCATAATAATCTTTTCATTCATATTTTTATTTCTATTCCTATTCTTTACGGAATATTTTTCACTAGACTTCTTTTAAATAAACGTTTTTAGTCTAAAATAGTCTAGCTTAAACTATTGCATCGTTTAAATATGTGCCAATTCTATCTTTATTATTTTAACCTTAAACTTCGTTCAAATTGTATTTTAAACGAAAAAAAAATTGTTAAGTTGGTTTTTGCATATAATATACCTGTTAGCTTATATTATAATGGACGTAGGGTTGATTATGGAATGTCTATTATTTTGATTTTTTAATAATATTTTTCTATCTTTATATAATAAGTATTTTATATACATTCATTTGTTATTTATTGTTGGTTGATATATACATTCTTTTATTATTATTATTGTTGTATTTTGACCTGAAAAAATTAGCTATATTTTTGAATAGAATTGGTTTTCGATAGTTTTAATCGATTTTAATCGATTTAAATTTTCTTTCTATTTGAAAATTGGTTATGAAACACGTGTAGTCATTTTATTATCTTTATCTTATGATATTTACTTTGTATTATATTATACTTATTTATTGTGCTTTTACTTATTAATTTTTCTATATGCGACAGTGGATTTTCATCGATGAGTTCATGAACCTTGGTTCTTTTCCCTAAAACTATATACTTATATATATTTTATACTGTGAAACGTAATTTATTTTAATTGTTAATAAATTGATTTTAACTGAGTTTTTACCTGTAATTTTGGATTTTATCCCTAATATATATATATAACAACTTAAAAATAATGGTCAATACATATTTTTGCATTTTGCGTCTTCTTCCTTCCCCATGCAATCACCATTCCTTCAATTATCTACTTTGTTTTAACCAGAAATGGCTGTCATCAATTTTCTTAGGTCGTTCGATTTTTCTCAATTGATCAATAGATCAGTTGAGTAAAGCTATCAACAATGTTCCTATAATGAATGTTAGAAACAGTTTAAGCCAGATTTGCTCCAATCGAGGAAAAATATGTAATGACCATTATTTTAAGTTGTTTTTTTAAATATCACTCTGTAAAAACCGGTTTATCTGGAGCCCATACACGGATTTACAATACAGAATTGTGATGAACCATAACCTTACATTCTGCCATAAGAATACCCGGTGTTCTACTCTAATCTAAATAATATTATTAGCCTGGTGTGCCCGGATTGATAATCCCTCACCATCTATGTATGTATGTATGTATGTATGTATGTATGTATGTATGTATCTATCTGTCTGTCTGTCTGTCTGTCTATCTATCGCTCCCTCTCTCTATATATATATAATAATAATAATAATAATAATAATAATAATAATAATAATAATGATAATAATAATAGGGGATAAAACCTTTTTCTTAAATTTTACTAGTGGCCAGCATATAAAATGAAACCAATTAATGTGAAAATTGTATAATTCAACACGTGTGTCTGTGACGTCTTTGAGTGGTGAGACGATTTAGCGTGTATTTCTCAGCATATAAGTTAGAAAATTTTGTAAGCTCTTTTTATAATTATACACACACACACACACACACACACACACACACACACACACACACACACACACACACACACACACACACACACACATACACACACACACGCATATATAAAGGATGGAGGTGGAAATAACACAGAAGTAAGTCTATTAACACAGAAATAAGTCAATTTAAGAGGATTTGATAAAAGTGATTCTTAGAAATTTCTAAAAATTATATAAAGAAGAAATTACCGGCTTCGATGAATTTCATCTTATCAAATATGAGTAGAAATTTATAAAAATTTGAAGTACAGACAGTTTATCTTCTGTCTGGGAGTCAAGATCATGTCTGATGATTTTTTGTTGAAGTCTGCTTAAAATATAGAGTGGTATAGAGTTCAAAGTGTTAGAGAATTTAGTTGTCTATTATCCAAAAGAAATATTTGTGTTCCTGTCAAGGGAGTGGCTAAAGAGCATTTATTGAATAGGTTTTATATCCACGTGTGTGTGTGTGTGTATTGTCTTGAATGTCCTTTCAATATGTGACCAGCTGTGATGATGGGCGTGTATGTTGTGATGAATGTCTAGCTGAAGAAAACATTTTTAAAAAATTACGATTTTTCCTTTGTGTATGTGTGTGGTGACCAGCTGTGAGTATGTGTGTGTGTATATGTCTTTATATATATATATATATATATATG
>NC_068995.1:25388061-25388753 GCF_001194135.2 Octopus bimaculoides
CATATATTAGCGCTTTCGTTCGTCTTTCGAACTTGTCAAATATAACTGTGAAAATACAGAGATCTAGCTTATTTATATAAAAACATGTGTTTTGGGGGGTTTTGTTTATAACAGAACATTTGCTTTGTTTTTTTGTTTTTTGGGGGTGAGGCTTTGGAGACAATGGAAGATGTATAAGCAAATAGATAGATAGATAGGCAGATAGAGAGATAGATAGATAGACTGATAGTCAGACAGATAGAGAGATGGATGTGGTAAAAGAGAGAGAGAAGGGCCATTGTATTGAATTGGTCTTTTTAAGGAGTGTCAAAAAAAAGCATATGACAGAATAAGATCCCCATAAACCGATAACAATATGAACAAAATATAATACAATACACAGATAAACAAATGGAATTAAATAACTATATACGTTAACAAAATTAAATTAAATACAAAAAACAGAAAGAATTTTAAAAATAATAGGTAGGTATAAACACATGAACAAATAATAAAAACAAACTAAACGAACGTGTATGAACAGGGGATACAGATAATACTGGCGCTCCCCATACACACACACGCACTTACTAAACATAGACACACGTAGGGGTATACGCATGCGCAAATAAAGACACATACAATTGGAATACAAAATACAAAATGACTGATCGTTAGTAAGGAAAGACACACAAATAAGAAAGAAGAAAGCA
>NC_068995.1:25388763-25389300 GCF_001194135.2 Octopus bimaculoides
TTGAATATATGGAATATGTCTTATTGAATATATGAAATATTGTGTGTTCAATATAAAGGATTAAATATATAAAGGCGAATAGGTATTTTCAATACCTTTTGGTATTTCATCATGACCGGTATCTGACAGACTGTAACAGACTGTAATAGACTGGCTGGTTTTCTGTTTTTTATACCTATTCCTTTGGGCAGCAGTAGTATGTGTTTGGCTATTTTTAGAATTGATGCTAAGTTTATTTTTAGAAATGATGACATTTGAGAGATTTTTTGTGTTTTAGTTATAGGGATAAGATTTTTAAACCCCAGTAGGTGTTTGGCTATTTTTAGAAATGATGCCAAGTTTATTTGTAGAAATGATGACATTTGAGAGATTTTTTGTGTTTTAGTTATACGGATAAGATTTTAAAACCCCAAGTAAGATAAATTTAATCATTGTTTGTTAAGAGTGGGTTTGAATTTCTTAATAAAGTCCTTTTCTTTGCATTTTCTCTCAATTTCATTCCGGTTGTAAAGTTTATGGAATGGAAATATAATAAAA
>NC_068995.1:25389749-25390691 GCF_001194135.2 Octopus bimaculoides
ACACACACACACACATATATATGATGTCTAATCAATAAGTACCTGAACTGTGGCCATAGTAATGAAAATAAAACACGCAAAATGAAACCGCTTGGCAAAGATTGACATTGAACATTCTAGCTCACTTCCGCTATTTACAGCTGTGCTTGGAAGGAAGGTGTGTAGCATGTGATCATCGCATTGACCATGAAAGAGAAAGTTTTCATGGCGATACCTGTTCAGAGGCCTGCGTGAAGTTGCAGAAAGTGCATGGAAAGGAGTGTATGAGCCGCACACAAGTGTATGAGTGGTTCTCATGTTTGCAAGATGACTGAAAAAATGTCGATATTGACGAACGTTCTGGGAAATCCGCAACCAGGAGAACTGAGACAAACATCGCAGATGTGCGTACACCTGCGAGGGGAAAAGGTTGAATCACCATACGTGAGTTATCAGAGGATGTGCAGATTAGTTACGGTTTAGTTCAGTCCATTATCCCTGAAGATTTGGGTATGAGATGCGTGTCTGCCTATTTTGTGCCTAAACCGCTTTCACCTGACCAAAAAGACATTCTGGTTTCAGTTGCATTAGACCTTGATTTGTCGAGAACGATGAAAACTTTTTGAAAACTTTGCGTAGGCCCCCTGAGCAGGTATCGCCAAGCTTTTGGCAAAATTTGATGCAGATTCTCTTCTCAACTTTCTCTGTCATGGTCAATACGGCGATCACACGCTACACACCTTCCTTCCAAGTGCTGCTGTAAACAGCGGAAGTGAACTAGAACATTAAAAATTAGTGTGTATGAACAGCAGAGTTCAAAGTCAATCAGTGCTACGCAGCTCTGTGCCCTTTAGGTTCATTACTATGGCAACAGTCCGAATACTTATTGATCAGACCACACATACTTATTTAACTGTGGCCATGCTAGAGCATGTGTATATATATATATATATATATATATAT
>NC_068995.1:25391841-25396161 GCF_001194135.2 Octopus bimaculoides
GTAGCTCGAAACGTCAAAGACTTTCCGTATTCCCGAGCGTCATACTAATACATCCTTTTGTTATTTACACCACCTGTCCTCGTCTGTTGTTGTTTTTTCGTACATTCTCCCATATATATATATATATCTGTGTGTGTGTGTGTGTGTGTGTGTATGTATGTATACACGACGGTCTTCTTGGAGTTTCTGTCGACTAAATCAACTCACAGGGCTTTGGTTGGCCCAAGGCTATCGCAGAAGACACTTGACCAAAGTGCCACGCAGTGGGACTGAACCCGGAACCATGTGGCCACTCCTGTACCTATATATACATATACATTTTTATATATTTACATGCACACACACACACATACACACACACAAATTCATCTAATTCTAAGCATATGCATGCATTAGATAGATTTGGTCAGAGTTTCCAACCGCATGTGTTTAGTTGTTTGATCAACCGAATTGCTCATTGAAAGCACTTGCAATTGGTTGAGTATTCCATATGCATTTGTACTCTTGATACAATTCTCGGGCGGAATCCGCATATCACAATGTGACAAAGGTGTACCCTTGAATTACTGCTACAATCAATCCGTCGGATTGTCATAGTTATCGTCTCCCCAGTGTCACTCATAAAGAATAGTTCAACCCGAGACTATAGAAATTAAAACCTTCCCAAAATGCCAAGTAGCCGAATCGGAACCGCTCGTCATCTTTGCAAAATAACGTTCTTCCACATTCGGTTTTAATACGCCTAAAATAATACACACGTACGCGCACATGCTATACTTAGTTATACAGTCATCAATCCCTCCATCCATCCTTGTATGCGTGTGAGCGTGTGTGCGCGCGCGAGTATATTAGCATGCATACATACATACATACATACATACATACATAAGGTTTTTTTGTTGAAATTGAAGCTGAGAGTTTGCTTCACGCCTCATCTTTCACGCCACTGCAATCTTCATATATGTGAGTATTTGTATGTATGTGTGTGTTTATGTTGCACACACACACACACACACACATAAATACATATATACACATATATATATAGTATATGTGTTTATGTGTGTGTGTGTAGTGGCATACAAGGGTCACCATAAACTATACTTGATTTTGTTATTTGCTTGAAATCAATTTACAGATTACGTTGCGGCGAATATATCATTACATTACAGTTCTCGCTACAAAATGCCCTTGAGAAATATGTCAAAGCTTCCATAGTCTATTTCATCTTTCCCTGTAAGCCTCCCCGGATTAATACCTATAAAAGAAACTTGTAATAAATCGTGATGATATTTTAATACATTGGGTGATATAATTAATTCGATGAAAGTACTCTAAAATAAAATAGGCAAATAGAATAAATAAATTCCTAGTAATCTCGCAGGGAAAAGAGATTTAATAAATGAAACATATGACGCAGTCACTACTAGTTGATGAAGGGGCGATTAAATAGATTAAATATTGGTTGTAGGCGTGAAAATGCTTGCCTTGGAAGGTAAAAAGATCAATATCTTCCTTGTTAGTATAACCTTTTAACTGATGAAGAAATGTAAATATTGCCAAGGTGCTCTTTGTAACCTTGTTCATTTTAACTTGTTGACTGTTGTCTCTCACTTACACGCACGAACAAACGCACATATACACATATTACTTCTCTTCATTTCAGATAAATAGAAGTTGTACTTAGAAAGTCAACAACATATAAGGGTCATAGTAAAATTAAATCGAGATGTGTGATATACGTCTTACATAGTGCATTCCAACTCTGTTATCAGGCAAATGGGTAATGAAGGCTTTTATTCGATGATGAATGTTTTAAATATAATCTTTACCATGATTTACGAGTAACCGTCCGATCTGTGGTCAGTTATGTTCAAAGAGTGATATGATCAGGAGGGAAACGTCATATATTTGGTGGTAACTTCTTTTGGAGATTTTGTTTAAAATGCATTTGCTTGAATGTGATGGAAGCTAAATAAAAATTCTTAAGGCTCACACTTTTATCTCTCTCAAAATTTAAAACTCAGTGATTGTAACCTTTGAACTGTTAATTAGTCAATGTTAACTCGTTGAATACTAACTGATTTTGGAATATAATGCAATGGAATCTTTCCATGCAAATTCCAAACCCAATCCAGTATTACTGAATTTTGAGAATCCTGAAATAATACTTAAAGTATAGTAATTTTGTGCAAGTTATAGATAGTTATAGATATTAGTAATTTGATTAGTCCGTTTCATTTCCATGTGTGTTTGTAGTCCACATATTTTTGAAAAAAAAAAAAGAAGAAAAAATATTCTAAGTATCCAGTTCTATTAACAAATAGTAATCGTTGGCAGATACCTTACTGCTAGCAATATATCTTTGAATTTGTAACAAGAGAAAAACAAAGCAGGTATTTGTTTAACTCCAGTACATTCTCGACAGAAAAAAATATATGATCTAAGACACTCTCACCATGACAATCCTGTCAGTGTCCAGTCAATGTACATTTCAAGCTGCTTTATCCAATTTCCTCCCCACTTTTCACTAGCGACGATGCAAAATTTCCTTCTCTGCTCGTTGTCCATTGTCATACATAATATAAAATATGAAATGAATTGTAGTAAGACATGAAATAAATTATAGTTCTTTAGACGTCTGTCACGACGAAAGCTGGTTCATTCCATTGTCATACTAATCATCAATGATAATATTCATATAATTTATTCCAATCAGTAAAATTGATCATTTACATTTGTAACAATGTGTAATTCAGTATCTTAACGCTTGAACGTTGAACATAACATTTCCCTAAGACTCCTATGAGGTAGCACAGAAACTTCTCAGGCTATCCTTCTGTAAACTATAAGGAAATTTATATGGATATTTTTATAAACCGGTAGCGTTTCTAACTAATAACAACAGGTGATATAGCACAACCATCTTGGCCAAACTAAACACGCACAGCTTAAAAAATATGAGGAAGTATACGTATAAATAGACAGTGCAGACTTTGAGCTGTTTATGTATAGTTAGGTTGTGTTTAGAATTAGTTACAATTTCATCTATTAACACACTGAAAGATAAACATTGCAAATAAGAAAGCAAAATGGCCATTTAAATTGTTATAAGAAAATAACAGAAAACAAACACTTTTTCTATCATCGAGTAAAAGTCAGAGCAATCTTTATTATCTCCTATTGTTCAGAGATACTTAGACTTTCTTTGTTCAACTACTACTACTACTACTACTACTGCTGCTGCTGCTACCACTACTACTACTACTACTACTACTACTACTACTACTACTACTACTACTGCTGCTGCTATTGCTACTGCTGCTGCTGCTGCCACTGCCACCACTAAGACGAAGTAGTAGTAGTCGTCGTCGTCGTAGTAGTAGTCGTCGTGGTCGTAGTAGTAGTCGTCGTGGTCGTAGTAGTAGTAGTCGTCGTCGTAGTAGTAGTAGTAGTAGTAGTAGTAGTAGAACAAAGAAAGTAGCTTTTATAAAAAATAGTAGAAACAAAGATTTCACAAAAGATAAAAGCTAACACGCATATCAGAGACATTCTTTTGTAAATTATCTGCAATAACAAGAATTGTTTAGACATGCAAGACAAGCCAGCAAAACCAATTGTACTGTTTCTAAGAGTCAACATTTCAATAAAATATTTCGAAACTCCAGACGCTTACTGGGTTATCTTTAAACAGCGTTTCATGACGGATTGTTACATTCTCTGCAATGGATTGGACTGAAAACCTATTCATTCCTTTATGTTGATCTGAAGAACGTTGTGTTATTTTGTGTATATTTCAATACAACATTTAAATAGATTGTTTAAATCTCATTCGCAAATTTGTTTATATCTTTTATTATCTTTTACTTGTTTTAGTCATTAGGCTGCGGCCTTGGTGGGACACCGCTCCTGAAGAATATTTCGATCAAACCGACCCCAGTACTTATTTTATCGGCCTCTTCTACCGAAACGTTATGTTACGGAGACATAAACACACCAAAAACCGGTTGTCATGCGGTGGTTGGGGACAAGCACAGACACAGACACACACATGGATACACACAAACATACACACACACACACGCATATCGTTGGGAAGCAAACCTATTATCACCCAGCCACGCCTGCACTTATATATATATATATATATATTTAGGAAAGCGTTACTAACAGTTTATGTATTTACGATACTTTAAATTGCCATGGTTCTGTTCATGTGTTAGATCTATTTTAAAAATCAGGACCCTGGACTGTGAGAAAATGAGAAAAAAAAAAAAACGAGAAGAAAAAGCATGAAGAAGTTTGATGCAATATATGGAA
>NC_068995.1:25396654-25402699 GCF_001194135.2 Octopus bimaculoides
ATATATATATATATATATATATATATACACCATAGACCAGGAAACCGGCCCTATGCTTTATATGGATTAATGTGGATTAACCATTATGATATATGAGATTATTTAACAAGTAGTTGTCCTTAAAGATTATTTTGAAATTTAAAAATGGATCTCAAGTTCTCGAATTAAGTTAAATAGTTTGAAAATCTTCACCTGAAATTGTTTTCATTTGTTGTACATCTAAAAATAATGAGTTGGTATATCTATATGTCTGCTTGTCAGTACATTTCTGCTATACAATTCTACCTTTACTTGCCCTGTATGCTAGAGAAAGTATATGATAAATTTAAAGGAAACTTTGTTCAGTGTTAATAAGTCAGCTGACCGTGAATGGTTGGAAAGGAACAGACGTTTCAGATGCAGGTATTCAATTTTTCTATTTTCACTCTTAACAATATCCAAAAGCACTGCCATAATAAATACAAACTCTCCTTTAAATTTATTATTAATAACTTAAGTATTATATTTGACGGACACACGCACCAATATTCTTGGATTCCAGATTTTATACTGAGAGTGTGTAATTGTGTATGTGCGCATGTACGTGAATGCTTGTGAGGAACCACAAAATCAGATATACTGTACGCTCCTTAAAGGAGACAGAAATCTCTCTTGAAACAACACATCGTCAACACTTTTTGGAAAGAAAGGACTCTCATAAATTCTGCTGAAGATCAATTGGAAACTAATTTGTGGAATCTATATAATTACAATAGAAGTGATGATCTGATATTTCATTGGTAGTCGGGAGAACATGTTGATTATTTGAAAACTTTATGCAAATTCTTTAAATGACCTAAGAAAATCATACTAAGATCATTGGAAGAACTGTCAATTATCAATGAGACCAAGCCAGTGAAAGTTGTATTCAGAAATGTAGCACAAGATCTCTTACGAATGTAGTATAATCCTCGTGAATTGCCGGGACAAAAACTGAAAATACTATCATTATTGAATGCCTACCATATCATCTCAAAGTCGAGATGAGTTTACAGAATTATGAATTCATGACTGGTATCTAATAATAAGAATATGTCTATTTTAAATGTAATATATGTGGTTTGTACAGAATGATTTGTTCAGTTGTATGAAATAACTCAATTGCCTTGGAACAAAGCAAACAAGAAACAAAACAATTGAGTATAATGGAATAATTTTATTTAGAAATCAATTAAATATATCTTAGAGAGTTCCATTTTAAGAGCAATGATTTAAATATGGTACGAAGTCATTAAACCATATAATAATCAAATTAGAGACAAAGACATGAAGAATGAGAAAGTGAATGATTTAGTGAGAATTTGTGGGCATTTATGTGCGAGCGTCTACATTTCAAAGTGGGAAATATCAAAATTTTAATCTGTTTTCTATGAAATCTGATAAAAAAAATACCATTAAGAGTTGGACTAACTTTGATGTTTCTAAATTGAAACTTAAATACAATTATTGAGTTTACTAACAATTATATTGAGAAAGTGTCTTTGTAGCATTAGCCGCAGTAACTCTATTATTTTTCTCAATTGATTAAGTTAATGATTTATCGAATGAAAGGAATTATAGGATATACTATAATGCTAAAGGAAAACGAAAAGGTTATTGCCGTTAATGTTCTCATTCAAAATAATAGGATTCAAAATCAGAAACGACAAATTCAGTTTCTGTTTAGAAGTATGTATAATTCTACCAATTAGTCTTAGAATTTTTCATAATAATTAAATTTTGCTTTAGGTCACCGAGATAATAAAAATCTTTGATGATACGAAATAAACATTCACCCTATTTTTATTAATAGTATACGGGTATCATTTAACACTCAACTTGAATCAATAAAAGCATAAAAGGCTTTTCTGGAATACACTTCATAGCATCCACTAACCAGTGTTTTCTTTACAGTATCGTTTTAGGTACTTTCAGGTATACTCATCATGTTTCACATTTCTTAATTAGTAGCCAAATTTCACGAAACCTTCAAGGAAGTACTCCAGCATGGCCGCAGTCAAATGACTGAAACATATAAAATAATAAAAAAATATCCTTTCATCTCATAACTCTCAATAAAATAACCCCCTGTAATGCAATAGAATCGATAATAAACTAAGCTGATTTTATGGAAAATACGCCCTCAATTTCCTATAAGATATTTAGAAATACAACTCTGAATGTTTCGTTTAAAATATTAAGCAGAATATCCCATTCGCGAAGGCTTATTAATTAATATGCTATGTGTGATATTTGTATGGTATATAATATTAATGTCTCTATTATTAGATAATGTCGTGCAAAGAGCCTTATTTATTTGATATGAATCTCTGTAGGCAGCTGCAGAATTTTAAACAAATCCAATAAATGTTTTGAATGTTTCTTTTTTTAAATACGAACTGCAAACAGTAAATTTTTACACTCAGATGTAAATACTGTATTGTGATATTTGACCTATTACCCCCATGTGGTTCGCTATTGTATTTGTACTTTTACGTGAGAGAGTATTATCAATTTATTTCACCCACTTTATATGATTATCACAAGTTCACGTCAACAGTGAATAGTGTTGTATTATGCATAAGTATAGACAGAAAAATATTATAGGGACGGTCTCCGATATTACACGTGTTTTTTATTTGGGTGTTAAGAGCAGTGAAATAAAATAGTTTCGATATGGAATGAAAACAATTAAGAATTTCTTTAGATATAATTTTGCTGGTACAGTATGCTATCTGTCATTCCATGATCATTATCAATGAAGAAATCTTAATTTTTTTTCATGTAATTCAATATTTTTATACACAAACTTGATATCGTCTTTCTTAATAAATCAGAAAAAGGTACTTTTTCCCACGCAATTCGTTCAACAGAACGAATGGGACAACATAAAGGCCCTACTGGAACAATTGCTAATTATTAGACATGAATTAACATCGTTTCTTACTGTATATATTTTGAAAATTAATCCATGTTTTAGTGATACACCATTACTGTTGTGGCTGAAATTATCGCGTATAGTATGGCGTTATATTGTAAGTTACTCTTGTAAATAATCATATCAATCAAAGCAGATCAGAGAGGCAAATGGATGGATATATTTTTACAGTTAATCAATATGTTACTTATTTTACTTGAAACGTATATATATGTGCAAACACACACACACACACACACACACACACATATACATGTACCTATATATCTGTGTGTGTCTGTGTCTGCGTGTGTGTGCTTGCATATGTGCATGTGCGTGCTTGCAGATGTGCGTGTGAATGTGTGTATGTATGTGTTTGTATGTATGTATATTCCAAATTTTAGTTTAAAATGTTTTACTGTATAATTTGATTAATCTAGATAATTTTTTTCTGGTAACGCTATTAACAATTTATATCGCTGCTACAGTTTACTAAAAGATGAAGTCATATTTTATCACATGATGCTATAGTTTGGGAAATCTGTTTGGGAAATCTGTTTGATCTTCAGTCAGATAAAAAAATATATATAGTCTCAGATTTTATGATATGAACAAATACATGTTTTTATATTATCACTTCACTCAAATACGTGCGATATCAAAACAAGATATATATATTTTCGTGGCAACTGTCATACAATAATCTATAACTTATCGTTGACGAAGGTGGAGGACAATGTTCGAATCTCAGTTAAGTCAATTTCACTTCATTTACATCAGTAATATTCTGGGGAAAAATACTAATGTTGTTTAATTCAGTTATACCTCCTGCAATAAATTCAGCTTAGATTTCTCAGCGTTTTTCAGTATTTTAATAAAATTACAAATCAATTTGAACTAAGGATATCTCCTTAAATTCTTTTTGCTTTTTAAAAGAACTGCTGGATTTTGCAATCCTAAAGCCATGTAGGAATTACGGTCTTCATGTTTATATGTTCAAACTTGTTCACAATACGAAGACAGGAACCAATAAAAGAGCAGATTTTAGTTGCTTTTGTCCCGATATCTCTTCATATTCAATATTTCTACCTAATCCTTCCTTTTATCTATTATGAGTAATTTCCTACTAACTCCAATTAGAAGGACGGGATATCTACAGAGGGATGGGATATCTACGGAAATATTATTCTTCAAATATTAATAATAATAATAATAATAATAATAATAATAATAACAATAATAATAATAATAATAATAATAATAATAATAATAATAATAATAATAATAATAATAATAATAATAATAATAATAAAAACAATAACAACAACAAATAGTGAATAACAAACATCATGGGCGTGTAATAAAGACCTGGGAAGATAGATCAAATCTATAACCATCACGAAGCAGGAGTTAAGAATACGTTAAAACAATGAAAGAACATATGTCTTAATGTAAGTCATCTCGGAAACAGAAAGATTTTTCTTGATATATGGAGGGTATATTGGCGCCGCCAATGAAGAAATAGTCTCAATGATAACGGTGCGAAACTACTAAGACTACTGGACGTTAACTGATGAGGAATTAGCTACGATTTATCCGTGTGTTATGTTTTTGTCAAATTACCTGTGATTTTGTTAAATTTTCCGGTTGTTATGTTTTTTAAAAGAATCTTGAAATCTCCACCACAACTCCTCATTACTTAATAATATATTATCAGATGTAATACTATGTTGTAAACATAGGTTCTTATTTCTTTACTGCCCACAAGGGGCTACACACATAGGGGACAAACAAGGACAGACAACGGGATTAAGTCGATTATATCGACCCCAGTGCGTAACTTGTACTTATTTAATCGACCCCGAAAGGATGAAAGGCAAAGTCCACCTCGGCGGAATTTGAACTCAGAACGTAGCGGCAAACGAAATACCACTAAGCATTTCACCCGGCGTGCTAACGTTTCTGCCAGCTCGCCGCCTTATTGTAAACATAGGTTCTACACATCATTTGCACATTCTATTAAATCTATGAAATCCCACAACTATAACTACCCTTACTCAAATTTAACCTTAAGGTACGTCAGAAGGGGAAGGAGGCCAATGAAGTCAAAGCTAAATGGTCTGAATCTAGTAAAGGCTTTAAATACTTGGATAGTATTATTACTTAGATACTCAGCAGCTTTTGTAGACTGGACAAAAACTGAATTAGCAAAGCTAGATAGAGCAACTAGGAAGGAATTCAATATGAATGGGGGACTCCACCCAAGAGCAGAAGTAACAAGATTATACTTACCTAGAAAGAAAGGTGGAAGATGGGTAATATCAGTAGAAGACTGCCTGGTGTTAGATAAAGTAGATATAGATTCTAGCTATAGACTCTATGTGTAGATATAGAGTAGATGTAGGTAATAGTGAACAAAATTTTTAAGAGCTGCTAGAGTCGCAGTAGGACATATGGTAACCAGAAAGAAGAAAAAAAGTTATCTGATTGGCAGGAGAAGGCTTTGTATGTTAGATTCTGAAAGATAGTTATAGCAAATAATAGTAGAGAGACATGGTTATGGTTGTGGAAAGGACGGATGAAAAGGGAGACAGAAAGTTTGCTAGTAGCAGCACAAGATCAAGCATTAAGGACTAATTGGATAAAAGCCAAGACAGACAAAAACTAAGTAGATTCTTAATGTAGGTTATGCAAATCAAAAGAGGATAGTGTTATTCATATAGTAAGTGCATGTATCAGGTCATCCCATAAGTTCTGTCCGAATTTTGAATAAAGAAAACAAGTGATCAAATGTTATATTTAATTCAAACTTAATCATCAATGTACTTTCCCTGATTATCTATGACTTCCTTCCATCTATTTACAAGCTTTTTCATCCCATCAATGTAAAACTCTTTTGGTTTCAAAGCGAAGAACTCTGAAATGTCAGTTTCGACCTCCTTCTGGCTTGCGAAAGTTATGTCCCCCAAATGATTCTGTAAACTACGAAACAAATGGTGGTGTGAAGGAGCAAGGTCGGGAGAATAAGGTGGATGAGGAATTTTTTCCCAACCAAGCTCTTCGATCTTCTGTGATGTGATCTTTGCAGTGTGGGGTCGCACATTGTCCTG
>NC_068995.1:25408366-25412487 GCF_001194135.2 Octopus bimaculoides
CGTACTGTCAAGCGTCTCTCCGCTTTGTCATCCCTCTTTCTGGATTGTCAGCAAGTCTTTCCCTGCAGCAGTATCTGAGGAATTTCAACCATGTTTCGTGGTCTGCTACCACAACAGCTCCTTTATAGGATCCAGTTAGCTGAAGACATCATCAGGAGGAACCACGTCCAGTTTCGGCCCTTACTCCTCTACCGTTTTGACGTGGCGGGGCCCCTCCTTTCGGAGGTGTCTTCAGCTCTGGTGTTGGGTGCATGTCTTCTTTCTTCTATTCCCTGGCCTCTTCGATGCAGCAACAAGTATTTTTCATCAAGCATATGTCAAGGTGTATTTTGTATAGTTTTTAATGCTGATTTCAAATATACAATTAGTTTTTTGATATCACGTAATTTTCAAGATGAGAAAGTTTTTGGTTTTAACTCATGCATTGTATAGAAATTCCAATTAATGACATGTATTCATGTATATTGTATACATCATGAAACATACCCTTAAAATTAACTACATTAGTCATTGATGTACAGTTCAGATGCAATATTTTGTCATCTTAGTTTTGTCTGATGAAATAGGTATTTCAATATCACAAATTGTCCAGTCACAATTGGTCTGATGAAATATTTCATCATCTTAAATTCAATATAAGTATAACCGTGGACAATTTATTGTGAAAGCTCAAAAACGCTGAACATCAGACATCAAGATGATTATAAGCTATGTTATGGTCACCACATTTTTATCTGCTCAGATTGCTCAAATGGCTTACATGACTGGTTCGATAAGAAATCCATGCCTTTTGTTATTCCAATGAAATGGAGCCGAAAGACCATTTTAATGACTGTTATCTTTGCAAAGTAATGTCACAGGATTTTCTATGAAGAATAAATACAAAATTGTGTATCCCAATTTGGATTCTGCAATGGGACCTGTGCCTCACGATGGAAGTGTCACAATTCCAATTCTACCAGATGATGGTATTGAAACATAAGACGGTGATGCTGATTGTCACGATAGTGCTACTGAGGAAGATTACGTGGCTGATGATGATAGCTTTGAACCCCAGAAATTTTCCGAAGCTGAACTGAACGACCTTGTCAGAGACCTATCCCTCTCAAAAGATAAATCGGAATTGTTGGCATCAAGATTGAAGGAAAAGGATCTGCTAGAGCACAGTGTTCATTTAACTTATTTTCGGTAGAGAAATGTGGTTCTACAAATGTATTTGTCTGTTGAAGGCTCGCTTTGCTTCTGCAGTAACATCAATGAACTTTTCGAATGTTTATTACAAAATCTTGATCCTGCTGAGTGGCGTTTGTTTATTGACTCTTCAAAGCTGTTTAATGGTAACTTGAAGCCCTCCATTTCTATTGCACACTCCGTTCATCTCATCTTCATGAATAATATGAGAATACGGAACTTTACTGCATGCTATTGCTTCTGAAATATACTCATGGAAAATATGTGGAAATTTAAAAGTCATTGGAATGTTAAAGGGAATGCAGTCAGGTTTCACAAAATACTGTTGTTTCTTGTGTCTATGGGATAGTCGGGAAACTGATAGACATTATTCGGAATCAAACTGGCAGACAAGAACATCATACTAGCCAGGACTGTCTAGCGTCAATAATACATCTCTTGTAGATCCATGAAATGTCCTATTGCCACCTTTGCACATAATGTTTGGACAGTTTGTAAAGAAACCAGGGAAGAGAAATGCCAGAGGGTTTGCGTATATTGTAGAAAAGTTTCCCAAAATCACACAGGCGAAGTTGAAAAAGGATATCTTTGTCGGACCCCAAATTCAAGGCTACACTATAAACTACAAGTCAACACTTGACGAACTGGAACTGCCTACCTGGAATGCTTTCAATTGGACCTGTGAGAATTTCTGGGGCAACAAGAAAGCAATGGACTACAAGGATGGCATCAAGAATCTTCTGAAATATTACTCAGCAATGGGTTGTCGCATGTCACTGAAATTTCACTTCTTTGATTCCCATCTGGATTTCTTCGCAGATAACCGTGGAGAAATGTCTGATGAACATGGTGAAAGATTTCAACAGGACATTAGTGCTATGGACAAACGACTTCTGGAATGACAGTATGCTGGTTAACTACTGCCAGACACTTTACCGTGATCAACCAGATCAGGAACACCGCAGGAAAACCAAATCACATGTTTCTAACTTTGTTTTCCTAATTTTGTTTTGTCTGACCCATTTTTTGTGTGTATTTACTCTTTGTAGAATGATAGTGATAATTTTTAACTCTGTAAACTCATTTACTTTCTAAAAGTTAACATGCCCTTATTTGTTACGTTAATGATTCCATATATAAAAATATGTAAATATTTGCATGTATCTAGGGAAAAACTGATCAGTGCTACATACAGAGTGAAAGTTTGAAATCAGCATAAAAAAATAGTCTAAAAAAGTTGGCTTGCATTCATGAGTATAATACATTTAATCTTGTTGACCAGTGTTATTATTGTTATTATTATAATTATTATCATTATTCAGCAGTCTTATTTTTATCACATGCTTTCACTACATTACCGAGCGCAGCTCTGTGTGCCTTGAGTATGTGCTGTAGTTTGTTGTGATGCTCTTATTTTTACTGTATTGAAAGTGTTTTGCGTAGGATGTGTGCGTGCCTAGTAGTGCTATTTTCTGTATGTTACATATACTTGTTAGTCCTGGTGTTTTTGTTATGCATTTGTCTGAATACTTTTTATCATAACTAATGCGCCTGCTATGATAGGAACTGTTTCTGCTTTTAGGCTCCACATTCGAGTTACCTCTATTTCCAGGTCTTTGTATTTTGAAAGTTTTTCCATTTCTTTTAGAGAAACGTTGTCATCTGTTGGTATTGATACATCGATTAGAAAGCAATTTTTGTTGGTGATCCCTGACAACTATATCCGGCCTATTGGCTTTAATTTCTCTATCTGTGTGTATTGGCATATCCCAGAGTATGGTTGCTGTCTCATTTTCTGCGACCTTTTCTGGAGTCTGCCTGTACCATCTTTTTTCTGTTGTTATTCCATAGTATTGGTATAGCTTACAGTGTATATAGGTCCCAACTTTGTCGTGTCTGTGAATATTCCAGAGACAATATAAATTATTGTTTCTTCTCCATCTCTACACATTTTGCAGTTACGGGTTGTATTTCTTTCCGTTACATGTTTTTGGTTATTTCTGGTGGGAAGGCTTTGATTTTGTGCTGCAATTAAAAATCTTTCAATCTCTGCTTTGAGTGCTCAGCTTCTCAACCAGTGTTGTGAATTTACTTTGTCTATTTCTTTTCTGTTTAGTTTAACCCAGTATTTGCCATGAAGGGGCTTTTCTTGCCAATGTTTTATCATGATCCGTTGCTGTTCCAGTTTTAGTTTGGATTTCAGTTGTTTTAAAGCTTATGTTGTTTCTTCTTTTTCTTCATAATTGTTAGGTCCTATGACCTTTTTTGTATTTGTCAGCATCCTTAAAGAGTGAAAACAGATTTTTGTTTTGTTCGTGTTTTGTTACTGTTTGTATTAGTTTTCCTAGGTGTTTCTGTAGACCTATGGTGGTTATTTTGTAATAGTTTTCTAGCTGTATAAGGCCTCTACCACTTTCGATACGTTGTATATATAACCATTCTATGTCAGACTTTGGGTGGTGCATTCTAAATCCTGTCATTATTTTTTGTTTTCCTGCCTATCATTATTATCATTATTATTATTATTATTATTATTATTATTATTATTATTATTATTATTAATATTGTTCAGTAGGTTTATTTTTATAACGTGCTTTCACTAAACTACCGAGCGCAGCTCTGTGTGCCTTGGGTATGTGCTGTGGTTTGCTGTGATGCTCTTATGGTTACTGTATTGAAAGTGTTTTGCGTAGGATGTGTGCAGTGCCCAGTAGTGCAATGTTCTGTATGTTATATATATTTGTAAGTCCTGGTGTTTTTGTTATGTATTTGTCTGAATATTTTTTTATTATACCTAAGGCACCTACTATGATAGGAATTGTTTCTGTTTTTAGATTCCACATTCGAGTTATCTCTATTTCCAGGTCTTTGTATTTTGAAAGTTTTTCCATTTCTTTTAGAGAAACGTTGTCATCTGCTGGTATTGAAAC
>NC_068995.1:25413605-25419511 GCF_001194135.2 Octopus bimaculoides
ATTATTTATTTATTTATTTATTTATTTTCTTCGCACAGCTTCTAACGCATACCTTGTTGTCAGCTGGGCATGTAATATCTATGATCCAGCTTTGTTTGCCTTCTTTTTCAATTAACACTATGTCTGGCTTCATATCTTCTTTCTTATGGCCACAATCTTTCATCTTACACAAGCCTGACCTTCTTACTTCCAATAAAAGTAGTTCTGTGGCATTTTTTACATACTATGCTATGTTGTTTTCTTCTGCTCTAATGCTGTGTACGCATCCAATCAGTCATCTTCCCCCTCTTTTTCTTGGTACGTACAGTCTGTCTATCTCACTTTCCGGGTGGAGTATCTCATATCTAGTCTGCAAATTCCTTGTCTTTCTGTCTAAGCTATTTAATTCGTCTACTGTCCGTGCGATTACCCCTGCTCCATATCTAAGGAGTGAAGCCGCCGAGGTTTTGTTAGCTTCAATCTTATTCCGTCCGTTTAATTTCGACTTAAGTATTAGTCTCAGTCTGCACAAGTACTCCACCTTAAATTTTTCTGTCATTTCTTTCTCCATCAGTTTATCCATTTCCAAAATCCCCAAGTACTTATAACCAGTCTCTTCTATTTGCTTCATAACCTCCCCTGACGGTATCGATTGCCTGTCCATACATTTGATTTTGCCTCTCTCAAGCCTAACACACCACACTTCTTCGGTCCGAACTCCATTCTGATATCAGCACTGAAAGTATACACCGTATCAACGAGGGAACTGACTTGGGATTTATCTCTACCATAAAATTTGAGGTCATCCTAGAATAACAAATAGTTGACTTTTTGTTGACGGCTTTTGAATACATAACCAGCTTTTGCTTTCCTCTGAATCAGTGTTGGTGGTATCAAGCACAGTACAAAGATCAGTGGGCACAGGCAATCTCCTTGGGAGATGCCCCTCCTGATTTCTACTGTCGCTAAACTTCTTCCGTATGCTGTTACGTCCGTCCTCCACTTCGCCATACTTTTTCCAAGCAATCGCTCAACGTTCGATGCAGTACCAAATAGGTTCATACATTCCATAATCCAAGAATGTGGGATCATATCGTACGCCTTACGATAATCGATACATGACATTGCTAAGTTAGTTTTCCTCCGCTTTCAGTCTCTGAGTACAGTTTTGTTTACCAGGAGTTGATCCTTGGTACCTCTGCACTTATGCTTGCAACCCTCCTGCTCATGTGGCAAGACTCCATTTTTTTCCCAGATGTTCGTACATTGACTCTGTGACTATTCTAGTCAATAAATTTCACATAAGTGTCAAGCAGGATATTGGCCTGTAGTTGTCTATCGTATTACCTTTTCGATGTTTTTCAAGCACAGCACTGTACGACCCATTGTCAACCATTCTGATGTTTTCTCTATCAGTAATTAAAAATGGAACAATGTGAATTGGTTCTTTTCAATGCTAAGGTCAGCGCTCTTATTGATCGCAAGTAGTAGTAGTAAACACATTTGACCTCTTCTGACCCTAAGGGTGTGAGGCCGCTTTTGTCTCTTTATCGCACAGGAATACCCATTGCTGTACACTTTACCATTTGCCGATTCTATTTACAGACCTGTAGAATTTAATCTATTCCCCAAGCTGTCTATATTGCTCCTACTAGTCCCTTAAACACTCGCATAACAAAAGTTGAAACTAAACAACATTCAATAATACTTTTTAATAATAAATGGAAATAATAATAGCGAAGGTAATAATGGTGATGGTGGTAATAATAATGATAATAATAATAATAATTTGGCCAAAACTCCTGTCGGATCAGAGGAAATATTAACAATGACAAATAGTAGTAAAAACTGAAAATAACAATATCAGTGATGATAATAATAATGATGAACGGAAGCGGTTGGAATATCTCTATGCTCTGATTGATGATACATCTTATGATGGTATCACAATAGCAACACTGGTATTTGCGCAAACTGACAATCGCTACCTCTTATGAGTGACTGAAAAAACAAAATATTGTGAATAACGGTGGTAATGAAACTGAAACCCTTGATAGTGACAGTGTTACACCCGGCAGGCTCAGATATATCGGTCCGACTCCAGCCCGTTGTTATTCGGCAAGCGACCAGCACTCACGGCGTAGATGGAACAAACAAGTCAATGCTGTGGTCATGGAGTGTTACTACCTGAGCAGCCCAGTAGATGAAAATAGTGCTCAACTTAGGGGTTACCGACAACGTATGTATGATCATTGGAGAGAAAAGGGATTGTTTCAACTCACGGAACAGAGATTATGTGATGAAGCTAGAGAAATAAGAAAAAAATCGTTGGTTCGCAGAATTTGGTTCAAAAGACGGGTATTGGAAAACAGCAGCAGAGTAAACGATGAAAATACAATTCCTACTGATAAAAGTAATCTCATAGCAGAAAACAGAGGTTAAATCTCTAATAAACCACAGGAAAGGAACAGTGATTGCTTGCTCAATGAGAGACATATAGATGGACTGGAAGAATACAATAAAACTAATGGTGACATGACAGATGGGCAAAAGGCAATCTACGACAGAGTAAAGGCAAAGCTACAGGAGAATGATTGCGACATTATTTGCAACTCGAAAAAGTTTGATCGGTGGAAATTGAACCAAGAAACGAAAAATGTGAATGAAATTCCAAAATACATCAGAACAAAAACCATCACAGAAACAAATAATTTGATCAACAAAGCAAGTATTGTTGTATCAGAAAATGCGGGTGTTGACGCCAAGAAAAAGAAATATAATGTGAGTGACAAAATAAGAAGTAAGATATGCTCTCGAATGACATTTCTGTGATAGACCGAAGAGAAAAGGTGGGGGGGGGTTAAAATCGAACAAAAATACAGCTCACTGAACAGGAAGTATAATATTGAAAGAAAGGACCTCAGACAGTGCTTCATTGCAAAGAAAGCAAAGATGGTTACGACCAAAGAATGAAGTATTACCAGCAGAATAGGTTATTCAGAGTAAATCAGAAGAGATTCTACAAAGAAATAAATGGAGGATGTACAGATGAAAAGTTGATACCAGATAACATTGAAAGTCAAAGACAAGGAGCACAAGAAGGATGCTGAATGGTTGCAAGAACTGAAACAAACATTAGTCTGTGAAAAACAGGCAGAACTAGTCATTTCAGTTGGGGAAGTGAAAGAAATCAGCAAAAAAGGCCCCGGGACCAGATGGAGTTCAAGGCTACTGGATCAAAAGATTTGGTGAATATCATGCAGGAATAGCTGCACAACTCAACACGTTGTTAAATGCCGACCAAGTAACACCAGAGTGGTTGATTATTATTATTATTATTATTATTATTATTATTATTATTATTATTATTATTATTATTATTATTATTATTATTATTATTATTATTATTAGTAGTAGTAGTAGTAGTAGTAGTAGTAGTATTAGTAGTAGTAGTAGTAGTAGTAGTAGTAGTAGTAGAACTTTATAAGACGCTATCGTACATTAAATTCAACTTATGTTGAAAGCCAACAAAGAAAGTTTGGTTTAGAAGAGTAGAGATGTATTGAAAGATACAGATAAGGAAATAATTTTATTATCAAACGCAGGATAATGCTAATAATATAGCATGAACGGGATAAAGTATCCACATCTTGCAGAAAAATCTGTCGGCGGCCAGCCATGAGACTTGAGCTTACATCTCTACGTTTGAGAATAAAATTATTTCTTTATCTGTATCTTTCAATACATCTTAACTCTTCTAAAGCAAACCTTGTTGACATTCAACGGAAGTTGAATTTAACGTGCAGTAGCGTCTTATAAAGCTAGATTTATATATCCTAAATTTGGAAAAGAATTTGTCGTTGGGTCAGTTTAGCTTAATGGTAAAGCATTGGACGCGTAATCGCAGTGATGTTAGTTCGAGTCTCATGGCTGGCTGCCGAGAGATTTTTCTGCAAAATATGGATACTTTATCCTGTTCATGCTATATTTTTAGCATTATCCTGCGTTTGAGAATAAAATTATCTTATTATTATTATTTGGGGGTCGATGGAATAAGTACCAGTTATGCACTGGGTTCGATATAACCGACTATCCCCTTCCCACAAAATTTCAGGCTTTGTGCCTTTAGTAGAAAGGATTATTAGAATCTCTAGTGATACAAACCTAAATGATGCTGGACCGTTAAGGAAAGGCCTTTCGGCCGGCAATTGCTGTACAGATGCAGACTAACCTCTGTCGTTATTCTAAGAGAGCATCAGTACATAATAAAGTGATGGGAAGGAAATTGACAAGTGAAAAGAACAGGATAGTGATGCAGTGCTACCTGAGAAGTGAACCTAAAGTAAGAGGTTACAGAAAACGTGTTAGCACTTTGGTTAAAGAAAAGTACATTTCATGTAACAGAGCAGAGGATAGTAGACCAGGCTAATACTATTAGGAGAAATAAGTGGAAGACAGAAATGGAGGTAGAAGATATCTCGAGATAATTAAAAAAAGAAAGACAAAGAAGTAGAACAGCCAAAACATGCAAATCAGGATGAAGCAAGGTATAGTTCAAACCAACGAAGAGCCTACAAGAAAAATAATAGTACCACCACTCATGGAGAATTAACATCATCAACTTAAGAGGAAGATCAGACGATATTAAATGAGTTGAAGGAAGTAACGAGTAAGGCAGAAAGAAAAAGATTACCAGCATTAAAAGGTACTAAGTGATAATATTACTAGGAAAGGAGATTCTGTTATCAGTAGGATTGATACTAAAAATATAGGTGACACTAAATTATTTATCTACGCAGGAAGGTTAGTAGTTATTAGCATATTAGGCATTCCTCAAGGAAAGAATAGGAAGTATCAGATGTGAAATTGATGATTAGAAATTTAAGAAAAGATCTGAATAGAATAGAAATATGGAAACAGGTCAAGTTAGGAAACATAAAATCTAAATCGACTCTTGAGAAAAATACTTAGTCAAAGAAAAAGAATTTGGGGTAGTCATGAAGATTCAGATGTTATGTCGCAACTGGACGTTTGCATTGCGAAACCCAAAATAGGGCGAAATCACGTGATCTAGCAGTTCTGGCGGCTGTAGTAGAGAATTATCGTTTCTCAGTGATATAAATACGAGTCCTTTTATGCATCACAAGTCCATATGAGAGGTTCTCTCTTGGCGAACAACGCAATATTAGGTGTCCTTACAAAACATTCACGTTAAGTTGGACATACAGATTGCTCTTCGGTATTTATACTACTTCTATTGCCATTATATATGTATATGTATATATATGAATGTATGTATCTTTTTTTCTTTACTTGTTTCAGTCATTTGACTATGGCCTTGCTGAAGCACCGCCTCTTAGTCGAAGGAGTTGACCCCTGAACTTATTCTTTGTACGCCTAATGCTTATTCCATCGGTTGTTTTGCCGAACCGCTGGGTTATGGAGATGTAAACAGACCAACATCAGTTTTCAAGCGACGGTGGGGGGGAAACAGACACAAACACACACATAAATACACACACACGCGCACACACACGCACACACACACACGCACACACACACACACGCACACACACACACACACGCACACACACACACGCACATGTACACACATATATATATACGACGTGATTTTTTCAGTTTCCGTCTACCAAATCCACTCACAAGACTTCGGTCGGCCCGAGACTATAGTAGAAGACACTTGCTCAAGGTACCACCCGGAACCATGTGGTTGGAAAGCAATCTTCTAACCACACAGCCATGCCTGCGCCATTCTAAACTTGTTAATCATTGTCTTGACAAACTCACTTATGATATCTGAAAGGTCACAGAAGTCACTAAAAACATCCTTCTCTAACACCTTGAATCTCTCTCTCAATCTCTCTCTTTCACTCTCTCTCTCTCTCTCTCTCTCTCTCTCTCTCTCT
>NC_068995.1:25419521-25421648 GCF_001194135.2 Octopus bimaculoides
CTCTCTCTCTCTCTCTCTCTCTCTCTCTCTCTCTCTCTCTCTTTAATGGCTACCAGTTCATCTTTCGTAAAGCCAGATGTATGAGATTCTATACAGTAATGGCCAACGTATCATCACCACTAGCAACTCCCACTATTGCTTCTCACACCCAGATCTAACTTAATACCGCCAAGGCACCAGATGCCTAATCTGCGATGGTTCCATGAGCAGAGACTTCGAAAACATCCAGCAAACATGTTTCCTCCAAAAGAAATTAATATCTAAACACTATAAGAATTTTCGAAACCTCTAAATATTAATAGCACTTAAGTAAAAATCTTGCGATCACTTTAAATGTTCGGCTTTATAATCGCTGAAGATCACTCCTGGCAACTGCATATGCCGAACATAGGAAAGACTGTATCTCCCCAGAACCAGAAAATATACAGCTTTCTTCAATTACTAACCCTTTACAAAAGTGAAGTGAGATCCCGAATGGAAAGCTGCTCCCACATCTTACACGGTGCTGCAGCTACGAACATATAAAAAAGTCGATCTCATTCAAAGCGAAACCACCAAATATATTGGAACGAAGTCACTCACCAACACGCTCTAAAGTCTGGTCCACAATTCTGCTGTCTCCTCTCGTTCCCTACTCAACCACTACAGTGAATTCTGCTCCACGTAGCTGGTTGATATCATGTCACCTCCATACAGTTACTTCCAACTTATTTTCTCTCCTCCTCATGTCACACATAATGTGTCCGTTTCCAGTCTCTGAACAAACCAAAACGTTTAGTCCTTTAATCTTATCTTGTTTCGTCCTCTCCTCTCTAGAAGGTCAAACTTCCTGGACATGTTCTTGTAGCAACTGTTTACTTGCAGTATGATGAGCAAAACGTTAACGGTTTCAATCTTACCGGTGTCAGAGGTTCAGCAAATACTATGGGCAAAGCCCCTTCCTCAGAAACAAACTAACGAATGAAAAAGCTTAGGAAACTTAATATTGATTGATCTGCTTGCATCATATTTACAACTGTTTTTCGTTTTCTTTAATCATAGACAATTTTTAAAGTATATTAGAGCGAGCATGCTAAACACATCTGTTTACCGAAATGAAAATATACTTTTCCAATATTTTAAACTGCTATTTAATGTCCAAACCAATTCGTTTAATCTTTATTGCTTTCATTTCACGATTGACATTTTCCTGTCTGTACCTCTAAGCCAAAGGGAATGAGTATTAATATTAATTTACCCCGAAGATTGAGAGTTTGACTCATATGACAGTTGCTATAAATTTAAATAAACTTTTTTTTAAATATATTTATTATAAAACTCTTCCAGTGAGTACGTGCAAAGTATGGTGTCAAACAAACCAAAGGAAACTGGAGAAAATGTGATTTCGCGTCATTTTCAACCCAGCCATTCATCAAGTAATATAAATGAATATTGCATGATTTCATATGCTGTAATTCATGGCTACCACTTCAGTTCTGCAACTGACAGCATGTAAGAATTCTCTATTCACTTCTGCTATTTCCTAATATTTGTACCAAGTAACTAACTGCATCCCATTAACTTACGTTTTGTGAATAAATGATGAGAATAAGTTCAACATTAGTGTAACATAAAAAACGAAATCTAGAATATTTTATTTTGATGTGTTTCATACGACAAATTGTTGGGTTTGCGGATGAGAGTTCGTATAGCATTGCATTCCTGCTTACTTCACTGACAATTAGGAATCCAAGCCATCTGCCTTGAATGTATAATTACAGCAGTAATTTTAGAAGAATTGGAATATATGCCGCTACATGTACGTATGTATGCATGTATGTATGTATGTATCTATGTATGTGTATGTGTATATATGTATGTATGTATGTATGTATGTATGTATCTATCTATCTATCTATCTATCTATCTATCTATCTATCTATCTATCTATCTATCTGTCTGTCTATCTACCTCTCTCTCTCTTTATCTATCTATCTATCTATCTATCTATCTATCTATCTATCTATCTATCTATCTATCTATATATATATATATATTCTTTTATTCTCTTATTCCTTTATTTGTTTCAGTTATTTGACTGCAGCCATGCTGGAGCATCACCTTTTAGTCGAAGAAATCGACCCCAAG
>NC_068995.1:25421933-25423188 GCF_001194135.2 Octopus bimaculoides
ATATACTACATATGTGGGAGATTCTGTCTGTGGGCGTGTTTGTGGAGTTGTTAGCTAACTCCTCCTACATCGTTTTATCGATTTTGATGAAACTTGACCCGTGAGTAGAACTCATTTCTGAAAACCTCGTGGAATACTCAGATGGTTGAAAAAGAATCGATAATAGGGCCCCTGGAAGAGATCCTTATATATATCTAATATATTTCATTTTAACACCCAAGGGAAATAACCTATTCATTTTCCTAAAACATTTGGTATAAATCAAATTGAGTATACTTATTTCTTAGTATTTGAACTATAAGGTATTTTCGCAATTTATCCTGTACACCTCTTAAACAAGTAAATAGTATTTTCGTAAACAATAGATTCACATATTTCGGTTAGTGACTTATTCACGAATCTACCAACACTAGCGCCGCTGAGGGTAACATTCTCTGGAAACGCACAAAATTCCTTTTCAGAGTTATTTACTTTTGAATTGTTATTATCTCATATCTGATTAGCCTGTTATTACGTAACATGCTTCACGATTTTAGTATACATACCTTATTAGTATTTGTTCCCAAGTTCTATATACTCTAGGAACACATTAAAACTCTTTTCGGGGCTACTTTATTTGAATTCTTACTGTCGGGTAACTAATTTCATGCTATTACATAACTGACTTCACAGTTTCGGTATTCATAACTTATTGGGAATTCCTAAAAACAAGATCCTGTGCAAGTTCGGTATTCTCTGTAAATGCACAAAAACCGTTTTCAGGGCCACATACTTTGTACTGTTGTTATTGGAATAGCGAAACAATTACGAGAACGGAAGCAAGGGATAATCCTCGCTTTCCCGGGAATTACGGATACGTCAGCTAGTAATACATATATGCATACGACGGGCTGTTTTCAGTTTACTATGTCTGCCAAATCCACTCACAATACTTTGGTTGGTCCGAGGCTATAATAGAAGACACTTGCCCAAGGTGCTACGCAGTGGGACTGAATACGGAACCATGTGGTTACGAAGCGAGATTCTTATCACATAGCCATTCCTGTGTAGTAGTAGTAGTAGTAGTAATAATAATAATAATAATAATAATAATAATAATAATAATAATAATAATAAATAACAATAATAATATTGGGTTGTCCGGAAAGTTTGTGCCGATTTTTAAAGGAAAGAAAAAGGTCAGTAAATACTTGCCATTACATTTTTAATCAACAAATACGAACCATTTTGTTGCACAATGCGCTTCCATCTTTTC
>NC_068995.1:25427869-25428636 GCF_001194135.2 Octopus bimaculoides
AATAATAATAATAATGATAATAATGATAATAATAATAATAATAATAATAATAACAACGACAACAACAACAGCAACAACAATAACAATCAAGCAAAGTAGATGAAAGAAAGCTTTAAGCGAGAATATCTGAGAAATGCCAGGTTAAGTATTGGGAAATAGACTCAATAGAAAAAACAAAATCAGGGCAAAGAACACATGGGCAGATTTCTTAATGCGATACGGCACAGGTGTTGTTAGATGGACAAAGAACGGGCTTGAGGAAATGGCCAGGAAAATTAGAAAAGTGATGACAGTTAACAAAGAACTACACCCAAAAGGCGATACTGACAGACTATATGTGCCTAGAAATAGGGGTGGAAGAGGTCTCATAGGATGCAAAATCTGTGCTGTCAACGAGAACAATCTGGGATGGTACATCAAACTACTGAACAATAATAATAATAATAATATGCCTTGATGTAGTACCAGATATTGGCTCTCATAACTTCTGATGTTAATTGATTGGAAGTGTTATCATATACATTATTTTGTCTCGGTATAAATGTTTTACTCAATACTTAAGATTTGCTTGTCAGTTGTTTGACCATAACCAGTTGAGCATGTCCTTTGGTGGCTGACGATATGTGCATCTCTGATTCAAGATCCATTTGAGTTGGATGGGCTATTCGACGTCAAGCAAATTCTACATGGTCATTATCGTGATATGAGATCACTATGTCGCGCACATGTGGTTGTAATGCATGTACCTGGTGTACCCTTATCAGACC
>NC_068995.1:25428980-25438569 GCF_001194135.2 Octopus bimaculoides
AGTAGTAGTAGTAGTAGTAGTAGTAGTAGTAGTAGTAGTAATGATACACCAGAAAACAGAGTTATTAGGGACAGCTAGGATTCTTGGCCTCTAAGGTTACTCGTTGTAGCCTGATGTTAGGAATTTTTATTTCCCCACAGCGTGAGCTGTTGTAATAATAATAATAATAATAATAATAATAATAATAATAATAATAATAATAATGATGATGATGATGATGATGATGATGATTTTTGTATCAATCACAAGGGTATACATTAAAAAAACATTATGGACAATACAGGACAAAACAAAGAGTGTGTTTTTGTGAGGGTTCTGCGTGTAAACAAGACTAACAAAATTTTTAAGAAAAGAAAGAAAAAGCAGTTAACAATGTGTAATCCTCAATAGGGAGGCGACGTTCGAGGGCTGTTCGTGGAAAAACCCCATAAAAGAACCATGGGTACTTAGGTGCTTTTCTTCCTCTCCTTTTTTTCCCAACTACAGGTGTATGCTCACTCGTACCATTCTCGCCACTTTCATCCACCTTTCAGCAAACTGGCAAGAAGACAACACTTCCCTCTTATTTTCTTGGCTAGAAGACAACACTTCCCCCTTATTTGCCTTTTCATGTGAGACTTGAAGTTCATCAGAGATTGGCTAAAGAGAAAATTATTTGTCTCCAGCTCCTTCAATCTCATCCACCATGGCCACCAGGCATATAAAAACAGCCTTTCCTTTCCTGCTAAAGGAAGGCGGCGGGGCGATCTTCACAATGGATACCAGTTGGCAGCCGGATCCGTGCCACACGTGACAGCAGGTGTTTGACATAAATCCACAGGTCAGCAATGCTCAGGCACTGGATGAGTGCATGCATGCTTGTCTCGTCATCCTGCATGCATCTCGGACATGCATGACGGCACTTCTGTGCCTGTAAAGTTTATCTCGAGTAGGCAAAGTTCCCCAGTAGCACTGACAGGCCAGAGATTTTTGTAAATTATCCATCGGTCACGGCCCGAAACTTCTCCGGAAGAGAGTGACTAGGTTATCTTCTTCGACACCCAAAGTCTCTCCAAGAACGTCGTCGCACTTTTCCTCCACTAATCCTCTATAAATAGCTAAAGAGGACGTTTCACCTACCGTACTGTCCGATTGGCTGATGGCTGTGAGTGCCTGGAGACATTCCGCTTTGCAAATGCTCGCGCTCGGTATCTGTTTCTCTCGGCTCATTTATGAGTGAGAGTAGTCATCCTGCTCGTTATCTCGTCCTGGTTTTGTCCATTTGGAGGTCCAGACCAAACCGAGCAATTCAACCGGTCCAGGTGCCGAGCCGCAAGCCCATTGATTTTTCCTGGTTAATTGTAGCTCCTGACGTCGCCTCGTAGTCCCCGAGAGCTGTGCCGATCATTTCTATGAGTTTATGATCCGACACCATTACGGTGACGACGTCGGCATATGCCGACACGCGCCTCCCACATCCTATGCCAAGCAGGATGCCTCTCAAAACCTCTAGTTTATGCAATAGTGGCTCGAGGGTCAATACGTACAAGAGAGACGAGAGAGGCAACTTTTCCGGATCGAGCGCATGATGTTGAACGGGTCTGAGAGGTGACCGTTCAATCTGACCACTGAACAGATGTCGCTGTGCATTGCATAGATACAGGCCCGAAACCTTTAGGACCGCCGCCAGGTATAGATGGTCGAAAGCTTTAGACTGATCTGAATTGATCAGGACCCCACCTGAGCCAGCTTCTTTAGACACTTTCTCAATGACACATCGCATGAGATGGAGGTTGTCGTGGATAGATCTATTGGGGATGGCACATATCTGTGCCTCCCCTACCAGATCCCCGACGACAAGCGCCAACCTCGCAGCAAGGCCAAAAGTTTGAACTCTGCATTCAGCAAAGTTATGGGCCTAAAGTTGTCATTACAATCCTCCTTGTTCGGGTTTATTCTCAGCAACGCCACCGCCCCTCGGCTCACAAAACTGGGAATTCTCCCATTCTGTTGCCAGTTACTGTAAACGCTTGCTAAGAGGTCATCGAACAAATCTGGCATGTAAGCGTAAAGCTCGCAGGGCAGAACATCCAAACCAGGTGATTTATCCCTCGTGCAGCTAGACATTGCTTCCCGTATTTCAAAAGCTGTTATCGACCTTTCGTAGCGCTTCACCTCTGTCGCCGAGGGCCATGACAACCCGTCGAGGTAGGACGTGAAATCCATCCTGTAACCCGGCTTACTGTTGCTCCCGAAGAGTCGAACGAAGCGCCGCTGAAAAGCCACACACATCTGTCTCGGATCAGTTATCATTTGCTCTCTGTTGTTTGGCAAGGATCAGATCGTGAATTTATTGTCATGCCCCTGTCTATGAAGCCTATTTGAGTCGACTGTACAGATCATGAATTTATATACTGTGTCGTCAACTACTTTAAACTGTGGACAATCTATGCTATCCTTATCTGCTACTCTACAGAATATCCTATCTAGATACGATCTGCATGACCGATGCGGTTTGACCAGGTTCACACTGGCACACTCTGGAAATCCATTCGATACCTGTCAGACATTTGGAATCGTCTGAGTAGATTTTTTGCATCCTCTTCTCCTATCTGCTAAACATACACAGTCCCACCTTAAATCTAAAACTCCATTCCAATACCTCACTAACACTAAAGAGCAGGACGTTCCCAGGAAAGTTTCCAGGCGTCTGAAGAAATCTGGTCATCCTGCCCCTCTAGGGGCATAGACAGCTACTAGTCTGAAATTATATTCTTCGCTGCCTGTCACGTTCAGGACCACCGACTTATCTTCCGGATGCACGAAGATCGTCCTTATTGTAAGGTCCAGGTTTTTTCTGAACCATCATGGCGACTTCGCCTCCCTGTCCCAGACGACTCGGAGATGCATACACCTCATATTCACCGAAAATAAGTCGGAAGTCTCATGAGTCGGAAATTTTGGTTTCACTAATGGCTACCACGTCGACATTCAGTTCTCTGAGGTCTTTAAGCAGGTGATCTTGCTTCCAAGGCGACCCCAGGATACATACATTCACGCTGCCTATTCTGTACACGATTATGTTGTCAGAAAAAGAAAAGAAAAGGAAAACTTACTTGGTTTTCTTTGGCGGGGAGGATTGCCCGTCTCTCCTGTTGGCTTGGGGTGTTTCCAACAGTAAATCACCAAGAATTCTTTTGGTGATATTCCCTCGAAAATCTCCGATTTCCTGTGGAAATTCGTTTATTAAGTGTGTACGTGTTTTGGATTGTTTAAATGATTTGTATGCGTGCAGGCAGGCTGATTGTGGATGTGGCAAAATCTTTTCGTGTAATGTTTGTGTGTGTTATGTACTTCATTAATTCATTGTTTCTTTTTTGTGCTTATTGCCACGTAGTTTGTAATGTTAGTGTCTTTAATCTGTGTTTGTTGTTGTTGTTGTGGTTGTTGTTGTTGCTGTTGTGGTAGTGGTTATGGTTGTGGTTGTAATTGTTGTTGTTGTGGTTGCGTGAGTGGGATAGCTTGTGTTTCAGCTGTTAGAGGTGGTGGTGTCGACGCAGTGTTTGTTTTGGGTGTATTTGTTTTTGTTGCTTTGATTATTTTTATTCTGCTTCTTGTGTAGATAAGGATTGTTGTTGTTTGTCCATATGCTTGCTTTTCTTTCACTCCTCATCGCAGTCCGACGTTCCATATTTGATGTCCAGCCGCCCTGCATCGGGAAGTGGAATACCTTCGAGTGCTGAGAAGTGTTTGGGGAAACTCGGTGTTGGTATGGTTATTGGTGTTGGTGTTGGTGGTGCCACAGCTGAATCTGTTAATGGTTATGGTGCTGCTGCTGTTGTCGCTGGAGTTCTGGTGGCCGTTATTGGTGTAGGGAGGGGGGTGCCCGTCTCTCATTTTCCTTCAGTCTAGGGCAGCGGGCTTTTAAACAGTAAATTGAAAAGCGAACGTGGCACTTTGCTTTCGTTCTATCGACCCTGACTGGAATTATGCTGACCTCAGGAAGAGATCCACATTCTTTTGTGTTGTTTGTATGTAGAGTTCTATGGTCATCCTCGATCAGTTCTACTTTTTGGTGTGATAGGCTTCGAGGATTTTCAAGTTTTCCTCGATGTCTATCGTCACTGCAGCAATTAGCCAAGGAATTGCTATTTCTGGCGGCACCTGTTGAATTATTATTTTGGCCAGTCTCTGACCTCAATAGAAACGAACTAACAACAGATCCTCTCTTTTGAGGGGATTCAGAAAGTGATGTTTGGCTTCTTCTTCGGTGTGGAATCGAACGTCCATCATTCCATAGGCCCTTCCTCTTTGTAATACTCTTTTAGATTCCAGATGGAACCTAAAGCTTTTTGTATTTGAGCCTCTGTGGCTCTTTCCACCCTCCTTCATTTTAACCCGATTGTGCGGTACGTCACTGTGCAACGTATCGTATCCTGGATTGTTTCAAATGGGGTATTTAACTTTACAGCTATTCTGTCTCTCTCCGCTAGATGTCTAGCGTATTCAAGTTCCTCTACAGAGAAGATATGATTTGGCCACTCTAGCGGAAGAAGGTTTTGAAAAGCTGTTCCAAGCCGATGCACCGGTTTGTATCTCAGCTCCTTCATTGCCATTGTCATTGTTGTTGTTATTTTTGTTGCTGCCGTCGTTGCTTTTGTTGTTGTTGTTGTTGTCGTCTTTGTTATTGTCATTGTTGTGGTTGTTGATGGTGCTGCTGTTTTTGTTGTTGCTGCTGTTGTTCTTGCAGTTATTGTTACTTGTACAGAACTCGATCGTTGCTTCGCTCACGGAAGGGTTCTCATGGTTTACATTTTCGAAATTGTATTTATTTCGAAACATCTCATAAACGGAACCTTTGCTTTTCCAAAGATTTTCTAAGAGATCCTTCTCGAAAAAATAGGCTCCGTTGGCCTTTTTTTTTTTTTTTTTTCAACAAAAATACTACTATTGTCTGTTGTTTTTTCCAGCCCCAAGTCGCTTCGTACGCATGCACTCTCTCTCATTGGCATTTCGTGACGCTCCTCACTTTTTCTCCCTGTCTCTGACATATGAGCGTCACCGCGTTTTGTTGCATTTTTTTCTGCGCTTTCCCCACGAACATGGGTTCGTGGGGAAAGCGCAGAAAAAAATGCAGTTGACCTAACCACCAAATCTGGGGAACAAATAGGAAAATAAACTCACAACTCGAGAGCAAATAACTTGTTGTCCTCGATAATATAATTTAGAAGGGTGCAAATACACTATTATATGTTTTTTCCTTGTAAAATTCACGGAGCGCAGTCAAGCGTAGCTTGCCAGGCTGATGGCAATAATAATAATAATAATAATAATAATAATAATAATAATAATAATAATAATAGTAATAATAATAATAATAATAGAAATAATGATAATAATAATAATGATGATGATGATGATGATGATGATGATGATGATGATGATGAAAACCAAACGAGGAAGAACAGCGGACGAATAATCATAAATCCTATAAAATAGTTGATTTATGAGTCACACACACACACACACACACTACTATGCAATACCCCTCCAAGAGCACAAGAATAAACGCATACTGTAAATACTCAACAAAATGGAAAAAGAACCACGGTATGTGCCATAGAAGGCCGATAACCGACAGAAGAACACAACCTGCGCTACACAAGCAATACAAAATATAGAAATCAATACAACAGAAGACTCAAACGAAATCCCATAACAAAACGTACTGATACAATACAATATCACCTCACCTCGCAGCAGACACCACCCCACCAGCATAAAGGTTCAACAAATGATGCAATAGAAAGTTGATTGAAAGTTTCAGATATCGAAAAATAATAGTGGTGATGGCGATGGTGACGAACGTTACCTTATCTCAGTTTATGACAGACAGGAGTTTCCTAAGAAGCTGATCCTTTGAGGGAAGGGCTCTCGCTCGGCAGTGGTTCAGTAACGATGCAGACTGACCACAGCTGTTATCCTAATGCAGCATCAGCAGATAATAGTGCACGGAGGAGGAAGTGCACAGCGCAGAAAAGAGGAATGCAATGCAGTGCTACTTAGAAAGGAAACCTAAAAGAAGGGGCTATAGAAAACGGATGTTAACACTTTGGGTAGAGAAGGGTAGGTTTAAAGTGACTGAGCGGAGATTAGTTGATCAAGCTAATACTATTTGGAGAAGAAAGTAGATGACAGAATTGGAGGTTGAAGAGATCACAAAAAAAAAAAAAAAGAAAGACCAAGCAGTAGGAAAGATATACAAGGAAAAACTAATAGCACTACCAATAAGGAAGAGACAAGTCGCACCAACGACTTAAGTGATTTAAGTGAGGAAGATCAGTCAAATAACTACTTGAAAATAAATAGATGCAAATGCAATTGCGAGATGGCTATACAGGAGAAACCAAGTATGTTGTAAATTGGCTGTAGAAATAAAAAAAATATGCAGGTGGCTGTGTGGTAAAAAACTTGCTTCCCAACCATATGGTTCCGAGTTCAGTCCTGCTGCGTGGCATCTTGGGCAAGTGTCTTCTACTGTAGCCTCGGGCCGACCAAATCATTGTGAGTGGGTTTGGTGGACGGAAACTGAAAAGAAGCCTGTCGTATACATGCGTGTGTGTGTGTGTGTGTGTGTGTGTGTGTGTGTGTTTGTGTGCATGTGTGTGTATCTGTGTGTATTTGTGTCTGTGTTTGTCCCCCCACCATCGCTTGGCAACCGATGTTGGTGTGTGTAAGTCACTGTAACTTAGCGTTTCGGCAAAAGGGGCGTACAAAATAGGCTTACAAAGAATAAGTCCTGGAGTTGATTTGTTCGACAAAAGGCGGTGCTCCAGCATGGCTGCAGTCAAATGACTGAAACAAGTAAAAGAATGTATTAATCTCCGTATTTATTGTATTTGCCTTGGATATACACTCCATAAAATATTTATAATCCAGTGAAGCGAACCCAGGATTTACCTATCGAATGAAATTTATTGAGATTATCAACCGTAACTAATCCTAGGTGCTCTTTGTAACTTGATGCGGTTAGCCAACATTTGGGTTATAACTAAGTGCTTGAACGGTAACTGCTTGGATAATTTATCCCTAGCTATTTATTGTGTGTGTGTGTGTGTGTGTGTTTGTGTGTGTTGTCTGTGTATGTATTTTTGTATATAAATAGATAGATAGTAAGACAGACAGACGGACAGACAGACGGACAGACTGTCTGTCTTACTATCTATATAAATAGATAGTAAGACAGACAGACGGACAGACAGACAGCTAGACAGACAGACAGACAGACAGACAGATAGACAGACAGATAGATAGATAGATAGATAGATAGATAGATAGATAGAAAGCATCGAAATATGTCTTCATTACTATTTTTACCAACAAAATTTCTTTGTTGCTACAAATATATATATATTATTATGGAAGTAATTAACAATTTTGAACGAAATGGAAGTGAAGTAAAATGCCATATAAATTAGTAAGTAAAATGCCATATAAATTGACCTAAATCCGTGTCACCTTCATTTCTTGTGAGCGTGACACTGTCAATCGTAGAAGGTCAAGAACGAGTATACAAAAAACACTTATAAATGTTAGCATGTATTGGATGATATAACATTTTTTATTGCTTTTCAGAGGTCATGATATCTCACTATGCTTAACTTAGCTGTCAACATTTGTTTTCAATTAACATATTTTTAAAGATACCTAATAGTAAAATAATACGCTATGAATTTCATTTCATGGTTACTTTGAATTTTCTTTTCATAATTTTCATTTGAATTCACTTTTAAAGTAATTGTATTCAAAATCAAGGATAATAGATTGCTTTGACACTGTGCAGGATATGACTCGCTTTGGCATTATACTATTAGCAAAGACTCAAAAAATATTGGTTTCAAATTTTGGCACAAAGCCAGCAATTTCGAGTAAGTGGGTTCGTCGATTACATTGACTCCAGAACTCAACTGGTACTTAGTTCATCAGGATGAAAAGCAAAGTTTACAAATGTGAGGTGAAGTAGGTACCTAGCTTACAAATGGTGAAGGCAGGTACACAAAAATACGTGTTCATTGGTAGCACCGAGACACCATGGAAAATCATCTGCGTAACCATCTTACATCATTTTCCAATATAAATAAAAGGCATTCAACATCACTATCGAACCGCGTCTGGAAGCTCAAACAGAATAGAGTGGAAGATGTGACTCACGTAATATACCCTTTACACTGCACCATACAACGGAGCATCACGTGTGTGCAACTTACGCCAAGAAGAAACTCTGGAAATTTTCACATCCAGAAAAAAAAGCTATAAATTGACACTCCGAGGTGATTTCCGGAATTTGAAATGAAACATTTTGAAACTGAATAACATAAGCCACAATTAGCATATGATATAACAAGAAGGAACACAAACAAATGAACAAACTAACCAATATTTTGAATGCTATATACTATACTACCGGAAACAATTAAAAGGTCACCCTAAGAAACTATCATTCAGACAATGAACCCCAAGAGCTGATGACTGTAGTGGCTGTACCGGCTGACCTGTTTATTTCAGAATTCATTGAATATAGAAACATTATTATTTCTAAATCTTTCAAAGAGAGATATTCAGTAGCAGTTCTATAAAGTAAAGCCTATTTGCCAACATAATGTGGCTGTCCTGGATGGGACGATTGTTATTGTTGTTTAGCTCCGGGAAACATCGTTTCCAGCTCTCTATACGACACATTACCTGTGTCCTTATATTTTCGAACAGGGAGCCCAGCACTCCATCCACTACGAAGCAACATCTATGGACCGGTTTCTGGGTTATTGCTCTTTATCAGCACAGAATATCCGCCTGGTACAGTGGCGTTGCTGAATTCCCTTTCGAAAATATATAGTTTTCAAGGTGACACACAATTACTGATCTAATAAATAGAAACATTATTATTTCTAAATAATAATGCCACATTAAAGAACTGTTACAGAATATCTCTCTTTGAGAGTAGCTACTTTGTGGTGATAAAGAGCAATAACCCAATGTGGTGGATGGAGGTGCTGGGCTCCCTGTTCGAAAATACAAGGACACAATTATTGTGTCGAATAGCCAGCTGGAAACGATGTTTCCTGTGGCTAAACAACAGTAACAATCGTCCCATCTATGACAGCCACATTCTGTTGGCAAATAGTCTTTACTTCATTGAAGATAGTCCTGCCTTAAATGAAATCGAACAAAGAAATTTACAACCCATCCTTGATATCTGTAAACTGAATAGCAAAATAAGTCCAGCATCACCACATACACCTCCATCCCCATATTACTACCATTCCTTCCTCTCTTTCCATCACCTTCCCCTCCTCCCCACCAAATACACACATAAATAACCACATAACTCAATCAACCTTCGCATTGGTCAAAAGGGATAAACATCGATTAATCTTATATCGTCTGAAGAAATGGATCCATGGAGATGATCAACATGATGCCCACGGATACTACGGACTACACTGTAATCATCCCAGTAATAAGGGCTGTGATCTTAAGAGACATGTGATTAAATGTTTATAAATGCCATCCAAGGATTATTGTTATTATTACTATATATATATATATATAT
>NC_068995.1:25438816-25439527 GCF_001194135.2 Octopus bimaculoides
ATAAGTAAAGGCTATTTACCAACATAAGGTTACTGTCCCGAAAGGGACGCTGTTACTGTTGTTTTGGCCCCAAGAAACATAGTTTCTAACTGGCTATACGACACACTATCTGTGTCCTTATGTCTTCGAACAGGGAGCTCGGTACTCCCATCTAACACAAAACATATGTGGACTAGTTTTTGGATTATTGCTCTTCATCAACAGAGAGTAGCTGCTTTGGCCATTAAAAGTTGAACATTAACATGGAACATAAAAAATAATGACAACAAAACATGAGGACGTACATATGAAATGTATTAGCTTGATACTCAGTGCAGGTGGAAAAAAGAGTGGGTTTCTGATGTTTTGAGCGTAGCTATTCGTCAGAAAGAGAAGGAAAAGTCCAGAGAAGGGAAAAGTCCACAAACAGCATGCGCGTGGTTATATGGTTGAAGAGCTACGCTCAAAACATCAAAAACCTAATCTCTTTTTCCTGCCTTTACTGAGTGTCAAGCTAATACATTTCAAATGTCCTCTTATCGTTGTTGTTATGTTCCATTGTTATTGTTCAACTTTTAATGTTCGATGTAACTATTACCGCACATTTCACAAGCATCCTCTACATCCTTCCGACTGATTTGGAGTAACTGATTCTTGGATTTCCTTTCTATAACTTTGGATTAAGCTAGCTTTGAATTTCTTTGGGTTACGTCGTTTTTGCACTTATATATA
>NC_068995.1:25439938-25441274 GCF_001194135.2 Octopus bimaculoides
TGTGTGTGTGCGTGTGTGTGTGTGAGAGTGTCTCGGTGTAGATGGTTGGAACTGTTTAAATATAAATTTAGCTTTACAGCATTGCAGATTAAAATACTTCATTAAGGGATTAAAGCGAGAAAAAGTTAAAATTGCCAGCACTGGCTGAACATCGATGTATGAGGCTGAAAAGAATTTTGACTAAAATTCTTGGGACCGTATTTGAGTTCTACTTGAAACTTTTAAAACGTAAATATTAAAAAAATGTTAGGCATACGAGGAAGTCAATAAATACGCTGATTGAAATCGAAGAGGAAAATATTAATGACATATAATCTGGATGTTTAAAAAAAATTTTATCAGTTGAGATAGGATAAATTACTGAAAATAAAGGAAGTATTACCTTTGTAAGGAAGTCTTTGATATTCAAAATTAAAATATTTTATTAATTATGTATTTTAATATCTTTTTACTATAGTAACTTCAATAGCAACTTCCGAAAATATTATGTAAATTAGGAAAAATATAGAAATTTAAATAGGACAATCGTAGAAAATTAGAAACATAGAGCTGAAATATTATAAAATGAAGATTTTAGTAATTGATTACATTACAGAAATTGCTTTGATGTGGCAATTATACTCCTTATACAAAAATCTTCAATTGGATGTTTTAACATTTTGTTGTTGCTGGAAAAAATATATTAATTAATAACGTAAAGGTCAAGGGAGTGAGTATTCTATATAATTTCAATCAATCGATAAATGTTCTTTTTTCGACAATAAAAACATCCATTTTCTCTGAACAGTTATGCATTATTTAAAAGGTAAAAGAATCTCCTATGATTTTTACACGCTAATTACAATATTAATTCAGTTATTTGAGTTATCTTCATTCTTTACTTTAGGTTTTTCCTTTTCCAATTATTTTTTATGTTTGACTATTCCTTAGGTTGACTAATAGTAATTCTTGTTTACACAAAGACCAATAAAATATATCTTACATAGTAAAAAGGGTTTGTCTTCGTGCATGATCAAATCGTCTAATGAAAATCAAATTGTTGAAAACGCTTTTATCATTTCATTTATGAATATATTAGTAAATCCGAGTATAAAGGTATAATAATTAAGATGTTATGGATTTCCTATTGAAGTGCAGGAGTAACTGCCTTTCATGGTATATCGCTCGAATGCCTTATTACAAAGTATTATTGATAGATACAACCCTACGTGGTATATAAAGATCATACATTAAACTGTTTCAGTACCATAATGAACGCTAGTTGGATGGCAAGGAAATATTGAAAAAAAATTAAACGTTATATACATGTATACAAACACACACACACACACACACA
>NC_068995.1:25442805-25445405 GCF_001194135.2 Octopus bimaculoides
TATATATATATATATTGAAATATAAAAGTTATGTTTATTTGTTTGTAAAATTTATAACTGTCCAGGGGATAAGCGACTTGGAATCTTGAGGAGAAAAATTTATAAAATTTGATCAATGCCATATCATTTCAATTCTTGTGATATTTCTTCAATCGACCGCTTGAAAAGTCATAATTATAAAAAATGAATTTTGAAACTTGTCTGAAAAAAACCTATCATTTCAGATCAATAATGAATTTGTTACTGCCTTTAAACATTTTAAAAAGTTTATCATTCAAACTGAGGCTTTATATCTTACGTAAGTATAAACAGACGGAATGCTCATGATTGGAATCCTTTCGTACATAGGTTTGTTCGTTCGAGACTCACATTGGGTTAAACAACAGCAACAACAACAATAAAAGCATTGAAAACAAAGCTGAGTGACAAATAATTTTCCTAAGATCCCGAATATGTGTAAGAGAGAGCTTAGAGTTGATAACTTATAAGCAAAATATAAACAAAAGAAGGGAGAAAGATACTGGTACACCAACTCTTGTATTATTCACCAAACCAGTTGATTTTAGTCCTGAAAGTAGTAAAAACAGTAGGATATGCTTATACTTTCTGAGGAACTGTGAACAGAGCAGGCATTCTAGGCAACTACTGTTAGGCTTCAGCAAAGTAATTTGTTCAGGATGTGGTGGGCGAGATACAGTGGAGTGAATAAGACAGAAAGACAAGTGTATGAAACAAGTAGGATGAGTGGAGATGGTGGTTGAATAAAGCTCTTATAAAGTGGTAGAAAACAGAAAGAAAAGATAGTGTCAGGCTACGAAGTTATTGTGCAGAATACTCAGAGGTAGAGAACGTATACAATTATCCCTAATGCAAGATCCTGTATATAATTGGTTTATACATTTCCTTTCTACTTACATCCATCTTATATACCGTAAATCTGGGTGTTTTCCTCAAGACCCGACCAATAAATACCTGGCTAGTGATTTTAATTATGATAGTAAATGCTACCAATAGAGCTGTTGGTAATGTTGGTATAACATTTAGAACTAGACCTACTGCAGTGAAAATATTAATTACAAACCCATGCAAAGAATAAATTAGTTATGATTATTAGTATGCAATCTTAATAATTATTACAGTGAATATATTGACACATTTTGTTGAAAGGTAACCGAATATTTAAAATCATGAATGAACTTACGTATCCTTGAGGACTTTGAGAAAGTAAAAGAGAAACATTGTTTCTTCATTATTTTCCTACTCAAATAATGCTTCGGTAATTCCATGAAAACCGAATCAGTTGCTGTGCTACAGATTAAATTGCGATTTCTGTAATGTTACTGATCTTTTTCTTCCCCCAGCAAATAATTCCTGACTCTATTTTAACTTGCAGTTAGTGATCTTTGATCTTCTTCATTTTTATTAAATCCAGAAGTGGGCAATTTTCTTAAATAGTTCTCATATTTGGAAGGATCTCAGCATTTAGTATCATATTCATTCGGGAAAATTCAGTATTCTTGATCTAATCACATCATTTTACGAAACATAGTAGCTCCTGGTAGGACAGAGTTACAGCTATTTTGTAGTTACGTGCACACGAAATTTGGGTAAATGTCTTCTATTATATCCTATGTGACCAATGTCATGTGAGATTTGTTTGGTAGATGAAAAGTGTGTAGAAAATTGGCTTATGTATAATAATAATTATTATTATCGCTTAACTTCTCAGAACGTTCGGTCTTGTTTGTTCTGGTAGATTTTGTGAGAGCGGACAGCAGCCTGCTGTCAGAGGTTTCACGGGGTATCTTTCTGCACATTATTAGCTTTGATACTTGGTTGTTAATTATCATGGGAGACATTCAATATCCAAGTGCCAATCTCAAAATCTTAGCAGTCCCCAACAGAGCAGTTTTTTAGGCTTGCTCTGCTCTCATGTTAATTCCGATTTTTTTTGACATATTTCTCGAAATTATACTTTCTTCATGGTTCACTTTCTTGCAATTTCGTCTTTTAGTAGCCTGTACTTCTCAATCTTCACTAGTCCTTTGTCACTTATGCGTGCATCTCCAGGTATACGCAATATCTATGATCTTAGTTTTTTGTTTTCCTTTATCTACTACAACAACATCTAGTCTCCGAGCTTCGATTATGGAGCCACAGTGGATTGTCAAATCCCACAGTATCTTATGTTCCTTGTTCTCGGTGACAAAGTGAAATTAAAGTGTTCATATGAGGAATTATAGAAGCAGCTTGCTCCAGAGAAAATAATGGATTATTAAAAAACAAACGGCATTATTGCGACATGTAAAACGTGTGCTTGCACACCCGACATGAATGAACACCTTAACTTCACTTTGTCATATTACTGCGGGCAATTACTCCGAAAGAAATCTTTGCAGAAAGGTGAGTCGATTGATTAGATATTTCTTTCATTATGTTATCGCAGTTTTGTGAGATTTGGCTGTTATTTCTAGCATGTAAATAGACTGCTTGAAGGGCAAGGGCGTAGAATCGAGAGGGGAGGGGGTTGGGATAAGGTTTTTCTTTTTGAAAAATTTAAATTTTACAAACAATGTTTTGAGAATCATAATCTCCGTATT
>NC_068995.1:25446350-25449547 GCF_001194135.2 Octopus bimaculoides
ATTAAACTAAACTTTAAAATAAACACTCATGTAACACGGCATAGTAGTCCATTTACCCATCTCCTAGGAACTCGTCGTACAAATAAAAATATAAACGGGACCCCTAGCCAATACAAAACCCACAACCACAAACATTTTCAGTTCTCCAAACAGAAGAACTCTTTTTTAACTATAATGAATGTAGCAAAAGGGTTACAAAAGAATATTCTAGCCATCACACAACGCCACCCTCCATCACCACCCTATTGCACAAACTCCCATTGTTGCCATTAACAAGCGAATCACCAAAACAGTCAAAATCAGCTACCGGATCTCAGTTTGGCCACCAGCATCGATTCTGTTCGAATTGATTTCATTCTCAGTGTAATGATACACTTTTAGTAGCTAATGAATAACGTGAAAATCATTTTCGCAATAAATCAATAAATAAAGAGTTATTAGCAATCAAAGATTGAAAATTTTGATAATTTTAGCCAATCGTAAGCCACAGACACATTCATGCCTGTTTCCATAATAAAAAGCAGAACATGAGAAATATTTTGTCTGCGAGAAAGCACGTGTTGACAAATATATTGAAATCACTTGTTTTACTTATCTGTTGACAATTGAGCATGTGAATTTATGTAGAGTAAGAGATGTGAAAATGGTGATTTGTTCGAGAAATTGATTGAATGCATTTTTAACTTTCATTTTCAAAGAACTGGTCAACAAAACGTTTGTTTTTTAAACATATTTAAATTGTAATGTGCTATTTTGTTTTTAGATAAATCTCTTAAGTTAGTGTTATCGCATTAGATACATATTGAATGCTTAAAACTACAAAAGACGTGTTGTTTACTCTTTCTTTTTTTTTTTGTTAACCCGAAAGATGGTACCCATACTCAACAAGATGGTACCCACTACTGTTGGATAGGCCTAGGAAGCTGCACCGCTTCCTGTCGGTCTTGACACATTTCCTGTGTCCTTATGTTTACAAGGGGGAGACAAGCACCTCCACTCAGCTAAGCCTGCATCCAAAGACATGTTTCTGAGTCTTTGCTCGTCATCAGTCTGGAGTAGCATGACCTGCTAGTCGAAGATGCCTCTGCTTGATGAGCACAACGCTCTACATGATGATGCAAAATCAATGTGCAAGATACTGCTCTGTTTTCAGTAACCCTGATGCGGTTGATCTGGCTAGTATCAGTGAAGTACACCCCCAACTAACTATATCTGACATAACTTTTGGTGCTCTTGATAGCCTAACAGAAATAAATAAGATCAAACACATCTCGGCAGTAGGTCCCGATAGGTTCGTGGCCACTATCCTGAAGATATGGTAACATCAAACTGGACCCCCTATAGCTGAACTCTGGAGGAACTCACATGAAGCAGGCTATATTCCTGGTCATTTTCTTTTCCAGTCTGTCGTTCCAGTTTTCAAAAAGGGCAACAAATCTCTTGCAGCGAACTACCGTCTGACTTCACTCCATTAAAGTGTTTGAGAGGGTGGTGAGATCGTGAACAACCCACTTCTTCGAAGATAACAATCTGCTGAACCTCAACCAGCATGGTTTCTGTGATGGCAGGGACTGCCTGTTGCAGCTTCTGCACCATTTTGATAACATTTTAAAAGCTCTGGAAGAAGGCTCCAACACTGCTGCCATATACGTTGATTTCGGCAAGGCATTTGACAGAGTGGACCACAAAATCCTGCTGAAGAAACTGTCCAGCATTGGAGTTCGTGAAAAGCTGCTGCAGTGGATAAAGTGTTTTCTAACGAGCCGAACCCAACATGTTGTGGTTGAGAGAATCTGATCAACCTCAGCCAAAGCCTGCAGTAGTGTCCCACAAGGTACTGTGTTGGGCCCACTCCTCTTCATTATCTACATCAATAACATAGTAGACATCATCAAACACTGTACACTAAAAATCTTTGCAGATGATTCCAAGATCCAGAAGACCATAAACGGTATGGGAGACCGAACATGCCTTCTGTTGGATCTGTTTGCTGCTGTCCAATGGGCGGAAAGGAAAAAAATATGCTTCTAAATGAAGACAAGTCTAATTTGGTCCACCTTAGAAAAGAGGATACTCTGAAACTTCGTTCCATATGCCCTTCCCTCGGGCGTTTTTTCTAGTGTCATCCAAGAACACCAGAGACTTTGGAGTAATTGTTGACAACAATCTAAGCTGGAATTTCCCACGTAAACAGTAAGGTTGATTTGGCCCGCAAGATGCACTCCTGGATTCTGAGAACTTTCTGGTCTAAAGATGCTCACACCATCATCCTTCTCTACTCTACTTTTGCCCAGCCCCACCTTGAATACTGTTGCCTACTGTGGTCTCACACGAAGCAAACCATTATGAAAGTGGAAGCACTCCAGAGGTCAATAACAAGAAAGATAGACGGCATGACAAGATTTGACTACTGGGTCGACTAAAAACTCAATCTCTACTCTCTCTAACGCCGCCATAAGCGCTACATCATTTGTGTGATGTGGAAATATTCCATCAATATTTCATAAATGATGTTGGCATCAATTTTAAAATCCACCCAAGACTTGGTCCCCGTGCTCACCGCCCACTACCAAAATCGAACTCAAGACACATAACATTACTACACAACTATTTTACCTCAACCGGTACAGCTCTCTTTAATATTATACCAAAATACATCAAAACAGAAACAGATCCCATAAGATTTTAAAGTTCTCTGAACACATTTCTCCAAACAATCCCGGGCGAAACTCCTAACCCCGGATAAACAATAAAAACTCTTTGCTAGAGTAGGACATGGTGTAATATATATGATTGAGGTGTGAATCACGGTCTAAAAGACTTCACCAGTTGGTGCGATTAAGTTAGGCATAGCCTGGGCCTATACTGGCCGAAACCTATCAAAGTTATTATATTGTTAATTCTAACAGCGGCAAGCAAGGATTCACTTTGCTGTTTGATGTACCATCCCAGATTATTCTCGTTGACAGCACAGATTTTGCATCCTATGAGACCTCTTCCACCCCTATTTCTAGGCACATATAGTCTGTCAGTATCGCCTTTTGGGTGTAGTTCCTTGTTAACTGTCATCACTTTTCTAATTTTCCTGGCCATTTCCTCAAGCCCGTTCTTTGTCCATCTAACAACACCTGTGCCGTATCGCATTAAGAAATCTGCCCATGTGTTCTTTGCCCTGATTTTGTTTTTTCTATTGAGTC
>NC_068995.1:25453111-25456616 GCF_001194135.2 Octopus bimaculoides
GTCTCCCTGGAATATTGGAATATTATTATTATTATTATTATTATTATTATTATTATTATTATTATTATTATTATTTTTATTATTATAATTATTATTATTATTATTATTACTATTATTATTATTATTGTTGTTGTTGTTGTTGTTGTTGTTGTTGTTGTTATTATTATCATCATCATCAATATTATTATTACAAAACGGAATGTATGTGTGTATATATTATCTTTCATGTTACAGGCTACAGTTTACACCTAACTGGCTGAAATTGCATAGCCTACGTTATTTGTTTCAAAATGTAGACTATAGGTTGTAACATTTTCTACAAAATCGAAGAAAATTTAATGATGTTGTTCTCTCTCTCTCTCTCTCTCTCTCTCTCTCTCTCCCTCTCTCTCTTCTCTCTCTCTAAATATGCGTATGTGCACGTGTGTATATGTGTGAGCGCATGTTTGTAAGTATGTATGTATATATGTGCATTCCCTTCGCCGTTACAAAGCAGTAAAAGTAACTCACCCTGGATATTTAAACACTTAGAAATGCAGTAAAGCATAGATTAGCCAGTTGGAAAAGAAAATTCGTAACTAACAACGGTAATGTTTACAAATTACAAGTATTAGAAAATTGAAAAAAAAAAGGCCCGGAAGTTGGAGGTTTGATTCTGTTAATTTTAGTTCAAGTCAAATTCTTGTCTCCTTGTTGTAGGTATTTACTGTATCTGCAGATCTACTTACAATTATTGTTAGTGGTACAGCTGCTTCAATCAGTGTTGCAACAGTCTCATTAGCTGCAAGAGTGTTCAGTTATTTTTAGTGCTTCTATGAGAGTCGCAATGTATACTTGTCTTTAAGTAGTTGTTAATTAGTTGTTAATGTTGCTATTACGGATATATATTAATTATATGTCGTAGCTGTTAGATTGTGTCTAGCAGTAGGACATATGCAGAATTTAGCTACTTCAGTCACAACTCTTCATAACGATTTTCCGAAACAGTAGACCCTATCTAAGAAAATTGTAGCATGACATATATAGCCCACGATACGTGGAGTAAGATACGTGTCACACATCTCACTTACTTCCAGTCAAAGTATATCTTCAAACTTTTGTCTGTTCATTCATTTTCCTTATTTTGTTGACCTGTCTTTAGCCTGAAATTAAAAGCTATTAGACCAGTGACTCAGTTCCTGGGATTTTACCTCTTATTCTAAGATGATTAGACAATAAAAAATTAAAATTCCAAGATTTACATAATGGTAATAGAGGAGGTTTTTATACGTCATAATATTTGCCTGTAGCTTCTATTACTAGTAAAAGAATTAACCAAATTTTGTTAGACTTGACTGAAGAATCCCGTGTTAAGTGATGTGATATTATCGTTTATCGTTCACACAGCTAAGGTTATGAGGATACGGCTCTGTTTAAAAAGATATTTTAATCGGATTTAAATGTAGTTATATTTTAAAATGCTTATGATATCTTTGTCATGTTATTTAAAATAAAATTCAATTGTTTAGGAAGCAAAAAACAATTATACAGAATTTATAAACAGACGAAATGAATTATCTTTAATATTTTGGCTGTTTGCTTAAAATCTCACTCGGTAAATTAGCATTACAAAGCAAAATTGTTATTTCATAGAGAAAATGGCATTCTTGAAAATGGTCATAGATTTTTAATGATTAGATATCGTAACTCTTTTTCAATTGTTGTATTATTTCATTTGGAACTTATTTGATTCTTCCGCACATTTGTAAGATGTAAATCTTCTCAAGTATTTTAGCCTTGAATTTTTCTTTTTCTCGCTAATATGAACGTTATCTTTTTAGACGGGAATAGTGTTAAATGAACACGGATTGAAATCAATAAAAATCAATAATGTCTAAACCATAACAGTAAAAATATAAAATACAACAGTAAAATTACAAAATGTATCTTTAAAAAATACAAAAATCTGTAGAATCAAGACACAGCAATTCTAAGACCCGAAGGTTAAAGTTATACTTTTATATGAATTTGAACTGATTAGTCATTATTGGAGGTGGGGTAGGAATAAATTGCAGAAAATTTCGAAATTAAGATGTAATCGTGAATCAAGTAAACAATCACTTGGTTACTGGATAAAAAATAATTTCGTGATGTATTACTATAAATCGCTTATGTAAATTAGAAATATTTAAAATACCCATGATTCCATTAAATATACAAAACTAAAAAACACTTCATTCAACTAAATGTATTAGGTAAGAAGAAATGAAAACGCGAGACTTCATTTTCTCTAAGTGTCCTTATTAAATGTTTCAAATAACCACTTTGTAGTAAAATACTTCTCAATGAATATTCAGGATAATTTACGAAATAAATAATAATGATCTGTGATGAATAAACGTTTCCCTAAGAACCATTTGTTTTTAGGAAACATGCTATTAGTTGCACTCGAAGTATATATTTTCAAGAAACGTTAGGGCACTGTGGTACCTTATTAACGTTTAGAAATGCTAAAAGTTATTTCTAATCATCAATGAGAAGTCTCTCCGATTTACTGTTTGTAAGTTCTTGCTTACAAACCGAAAGCAACGTGAACGTGTTGTAGAGTTGACAGAGAGCAATGTGTATCTTGTAGAATACCAATGATATTTAAACAGTTTAGTCTTGATGCTATACGACTCGAAGAAGACGAAAGAGAGCTGAGATTGGAAGGCATACTTCATGAAAGTAGACACTTCCACCATCAAATAATCTCTTCATGAACTGAAACTTTAATTTGAACAAATGCATCATCAAACAGTATATTATAAGAAGAAAATAGCCTTTTACTCTTATCTACAAAATCCCTTGACAAAATTTGTGAAATCAACCAATGTACTGCCTAGAACAAAACAAATGCTCAAGGTCTAGTACAGCATTAAATTTCTATAAGCGGCAACATGCGAAGACCAGTAGAGTTTCTTATTGCACAATGCCATGTTCACACCTTACTTAAGAGTCTTCCCATTTGTTGAATCAGATGCATAAGTAAAATGGATCTTTTTAAAAGGTAAAAATAGCTACAGCCGGCATAATAGCAGGCCAGAAATTCTATCAAATTAATCTTTGTATATATTCAATGAGATGTTTTACTGAAAGCGGAAATCGTAGAGATCTGTTCTATTACTCATACAGAACTAACATATATATTTCTGACGAAAGAGAATTGTTACATCAAGCAAATGAGTGTGCTTAACATGCACTTACTAGACGAATATCTACTAATTATGGCCATTGATCAGATTACACGTCCCGGTTAAACCCTTTCTACAAAGTCCAAGTTCATTAGCACCGAGTTTTCGTCTGGGTGAATATTTCTCTGTAGTCTATGAAAATTACGTAAACAGCAGGCGTGGTTGTGTAGTAAGAAGCTTGCTTCCGGATTCAATCCCACTGCGTGGCACCTTGGGAGACAAAGGCTTGTGAGTGGATTTGATAGACGGAAGCTGAAAAAGCCTGTCGTATATATATATATATATATATATAT
>NC_068995.1:25456759-25462063 GCF_001194135.2 Octopus bimaculoides
TGTGTGTGTGTGTGTGTGTGTGTGTGTGTGTGTCAGCCCACCACTGCTTGACAACCCGTGTTGTGTTTTTGTGTTCCCGTAACTTACCGGTGTTCGGCTAAAGTAACCGATAAAATTAGTACTAGGCTTAAAAAATAAGACTTGGGGTCGATTCATTCGACTAAAAATTCAAGGTGGTGCCCCAGTATGGCTACAGTCTAATAACTGAAACAGGTAAAAGGTAAAAGATAACATATACGGTTTAGCTGAGTGTTTGTTGTCTGACCAAATTTGTTGGGCTGAAATCTGCTAAACATCTGTCGCAGCAACCTCTATACTAGTTTCAGTTTCATTACTCTTAAACTTCAGCGTGAACCAAAGCGAGGTGAACTTGTGTTTGAAAACATAAGTTTCAGCGAGTTTCATAATTTGATAATCTACTATAATAACGATCTACGCACCATCTTATTCATACTTTCCCATAAACTTGCTGCGTGATTAAATCCAGATTCTCCCAGTAACCAATAGACATAGTGTGTGCTCTGACAACCATATCTTTTTGCTATTGGTGATCCTTCACTTTTATTTATATTGTTTATGAAACTCTATAATCTGTAGTCAAATACGATCTCAACATCGTCAAAACCACACTTAGGAGAAGCAAAATCAATAAAAACAATATGCATTGATGTAGGACTTCCCCATTGTTATTTAAACCTCATTTTATAAGTTGCATCCCATTCACTGAAGTGTGTTAATGAATATTGAATACTAAAATTCTTTGTCCAGTTTACTTCTGATACGAAATATTTTTACTTTCAGAGAACAAAATGCATGCTTCTGTTAGAGATTGAAAGTAGTTCAGATACATCTAGTGAATCCATTAACGCTCATGTGAATTCATTTTTGCACGGACCAAATTAGGTTATTTAATGACTTTTAACCTTCTTGAGTTATATCCGATATATAGTGCATAGATGACTGTTTATAAATTTAAATTTTATCAAGGAATATCTTGCAAAGATCCTACAGGGCACTATGTCTTAGTAAGAAACGATGTAGTCATTGATTTAGTCCGTTGTTGCAATAATTCAACTATTGTGCTATTATGTATTAGACAAATATGCACACATATCTTGCCGCAATTGGGCATTGGGCCTGTTTCATTTCTGTATAGTTGCTGATTTTCCTTTAGAACAAGGCTGATGATCTTAGGCAATCAATGAATTTATGCTACAATGGTCTTAGTAACTTTATTTTGCAACTTCCTAAATTCATGCTTATCTTTCTTTCTTCCTCTTTTCTCTCACATTTTTATCTATCTATCTATCTATCTATCGACCGATCGATCGATTTATTTATCTATCTATTTCTCTCCGTGTTTGTGTATTAAATACATTCGTCAGTCTATCATCAGTCTACCATTATATTTTTGACTGTGAATATAAACACGCAGTGTTACGTACATAAGCGTGTAAATATGAGTACATACATTTATGTCGATGCACATACACAATTATATGCAATTCAAAGCAGGTTCCTAATCTTGTCTGGGTTACTACTACAATTTTACTAGGCAGTCAACCATTTGTTATGCTATATTCATAGCTCGGGATAGCGAGTTGGCAGAATATCAAATGTTTATAGGAATTTGTAGCGGACAATTTATCAGAAAAAGAAAATGTTGAGAAAATTAATAAAAGATTTTTATACAAATTTCTTCCGTTATGCATGGACCACTTTTTATGTTACATTGCGAATATAATATCGGTAATTAAAACTATTATATAATTACACGAAATAATGAAAATATCTAACATTTGGAAAAACGTGTAAGGGAGAAATACAAAAATACAAAGAAAACCATACAAACAACATCCATTAAGTATAATTTGTATGTTTTAACGTAAACTAATTTAAAAGTATTCTCGATAACAAGAAATAACTAATGGTAGGGTTACCTAATCAAATTTCTGAGCCCCCAACACTCTTACTAGCAGGAACATTTCAGCCTTTTCTAGATTACTGAGGAAATATTCAGCAACAAGTTGATGTTCCTCTACCAATAACATAATTTTGCTAAACACAGTGGTTCCATATAAATGAAAACTAGGTACTTTTATCGCTATACCTCATGACTTTTAGAAGTCTTTTCTGAGATCATCAAGATTCCGCTCTATTCAGAAACAATGGAGCTTGTTGCCAGTACTTAATTTTGCGTCATATATTTCAGTTAACTGGCGCGATATGACAGTCAGTTGTATTTAAAATGTAGTCGGAAAACTGGAAGAGATACGGCTGCGATATAAGATGTTGTAACGATAACATATTTCCCAATTGTTAGTAATGCTTTCCGTATATATTCTTTATCTTATAAGTCAAAATAAAAAATTGTTTTCTTAATCAGTACAAGGATCCATTATGTAACGGCACTTCGAAAATCTGATCTGAGGTGTGAAATTTAAGACATTTCAATCATCGAAAAATATTTAAAATGTTTGCACGGTACGCTTTCCTGTTTTCTCCGTCAATTTGTCTTCATAAGTTTCTATGCTTATGGTCTGTAATTTACTTTCTTCATTGCCTACGCTATTGATATCTGAGAATCTCTTTATAGACTATACTACTTTCCATTTTAAATGAGATGTAACACATCGATCAGTATAGAAGAGAGACAATTATCAACAGACGAAGAGTTGAGGTAACATTCTATTTTATATCCATAATATTGAGTACACCCGTTCAGATTAGTATCCAGCAAGATATGGGCGTCAAACAATGATATTAATTTAACGATATATGTATGTACTCAAAAAATATAGTCACGTGATACTAACGCGGAGACTTAGCGGAGAACCCATAAAAATTCTTAAGGCTAATCGCAAAAATCTCAAGTTTTGAAAATCAGCGATATCTGTAAAACCGCTTAAGCCTTTAGAAATTCGAAAATAAAAATTTAAACGAATCCCAGCGCATTTTAAACTTTTGTATATACATATATATGTGTATGTGTGTAAATCTATATAGTAGATATTCAAGCATGTCAGCTTTCGCCGTTGATTGAAAAATCGATTTAGAAGTGAGTATATCACTTCACAAATCCCAGACAAGCAATAGCCAATCTGTCTATACACAAATTAAATCCAATAGCTCCAGTTCTCTGGAGCTACTAATTTGCATACTATAAGTTTTAAACTATATTAATAACACCCTGCTCGAAAATCTAAATATACAACTCTATATTAACATTTTAATGTGTAAGCTTTTCGGATATATCATATCGTGTGTCTGAGTGAAGGTCTGAGTGCATCTAAAATATTGTACGCCACTGAGTTTGCGCTTTTCGTGTATACATATAAAATATAATCTCGGTGAAATCACTAAGCTATCATTAGTATTCTCCATTAACTCGACACAGTTCAATTGCCATTGATATTGAATTAATTTATGATATTATTTGCTGTTTTTATAACATCAACGTGGAACGTGTGACGCAATTAATTTTGGTGGATATGTACTAATAACTATTTTATAAAAAAATGTTTTAGTCCAACAACATGAACTCATTTCTTTGTAATTATGAAAAAACACTTCAGAGGAATAAGAACTACTTGATTTATTGATTTGAGATTGAACCGAGATAAATATATTTATTTGTAAAATATCTCTTTTCCTTGATGTTTCCAGATTATTTCAATATCAGTTTCTTGAATATCTTCTGAATGTTTTGGACTTTTAATGATATTTAAAGTAAAATATAATATAATTGTAAAATATTTCTAAAACTAGATGTAAATTAATGTACATAATTTACTAAGTCACTTGAGGTATGGTACAGTCCTCTTATCTCATTATTATTATTTCATCAAGAACTCTGAATGTTGAATTACTGATATATACACATATTTATACTTCAAAAAACTAGTGAGTGAGCCTAGTGCTGACACCAAGAAAGTCTAATGAGGTACAGGTAACATGAAATTTTCCGCGTCTTCATACTTTCTATTCGGTCATTCAGTTCAAAACATCAAAAATAAAACAGCATGGTTAAATACATCAAAAGACATATTCATTTGATTTAGTTCATCTATAATTTATATACATTTTTGCAGTCGTTACATTTCGCAGAAAAGGTAGGTTTGGTCTTGAAGTTACAAGATCTATTTATATTGAAATAATCTAGAAGTATTACTTTCTAATCATTAAAATATTCTATTTACCACTTTTATTAAAACGAAGGCTTTCAAGACTGTTTCAAAGCAGCTATTTTAGACCTGACGATATCAGCGGATACATCCAAAGATATAATGAATTAATAAATCTTGTAAAGAGCTTAACACACCATATATGGTAGGGATGAATTTGGCTTTTATTTCCTATTCTCAATTGTGTTTATTATATTTTCTTAGAATAAGTCCTGGGGTCGATTTGCTCGACTAAAGGCGGTGCTCCAGCATGGCCACAGTCAAATGACTGAAACAAGTAAAAGAGTAAAAGAGTAAAAGAGTGGATGTCCTTCATTATTTTGTTATGGCAACGCAACTGATGTTTTTAGGATTACTTGACCTCCATCTTCTCAAATCCCCGCAATATACGTATTTGTATAAATCTTTTATCTTTTACTTGTTTCAGTTATTAGACTACGGTCATTCTGGGGCACCGAGTAGAAAAACATTGGTCGAACAAGTCAACCCAGTGCTTATTTTTTCAAGTCTGGTTCTTATTTCATCCGTTTCTTACGCCATACCGCTCAGTTACGGAGTTGGAAACACACTAGCACCGGTTGTCAAGCGGTGATAGTCGGAGAAAAACACAAACACACATATACACATACAATGGGATTCTTTCAGTTTCCGTCTATCAAATCCACTCACAAGGTTTTGGTCGGCCCAAAGCTATAATAGAGGGCACTTGTCTAAGATGCTACGCAATAAAACTGAGGAGCAAACTTCTTAGTACACAGCCACGCCTGCGTTTATATGTAAAACATTCCTTCAATATACACAAGAGAAAAAGGCCAGGTCAGTTCCTTCTCAATTTTATTCGATTGTCAAAGAATATGTATGAGAATATGTATATGTATATGTATTTTTCCATATGTGTATTTTCATACACTGTTTTTAACACTATTTTTAACAATTTCACCTTAATATGACAATCAGTATGTAACACTACAAAGTTCATACAAAGCTTTATACTTTAAATATATTTTATCATCAAAGAATGTATATATGCATTTTAATACTCAGACTGTTTTTTAACATTTTTTATTATTCTCAAAGACTTTTGATAATCTTTTTCTAAAAAAGTGAAACCGGTTAAGTA
>NC_068995.1:25463542-25465334 GCF_001194135.2 Octopus bimaculoides
ACCGAGAAATAAACTTCGACATGCCAAGTTCATTGTTCAGAAAATTCTCAACTCTCCCGAGGATATGCTCATAGCATTTACTATTTAATTTATAGTCAGTCGCATGTCATTCATCACTATGTGAGAACACAATAAATGTTTTCATTTTTGGTGGCAGTTGCAGAACGCCCAGACTTTGGGTCATATTCAAGACATTCCCTTCACCTCCTAAATTCAGCTGCCCACATTCCGCACTGTTGATAAAGCAAGAACGTCATCTCCTAATGTAGCAACTATGTCAGCATGAATGCTATTGGGGGCTAAATCCTTTTTCTGTGGGTACCTGATAAGACCACAGTGCTAAATTTTGTCCACTTTCAAGGAAAGTCGTTACTAGTTACTTTTGAAGTCATATTTGAACAGACAGATACCAGTTTACCGGGAATGAAACAATGTAGTTACTAATAAGTAGAGGTGAACTTAGTGTATGCGAGATTTCACAGCTCTAGCATCGTTCCTTCATAGTCAGCCTATGAACCTTTCACCCCCTCCCCTCGTATATATATATGGAAAAAGTCAAGGTAGAAAATGCTAAAATTTTATAAAAAAACATTTCAGTACCGCTTTCAGTCATTGAGACTTTTTCAACTGTATGGAAAATAATTATATTTTGGAAAAATTAAAAGAAAACTATCCACCTTCACTAATTGACATATGCTTTCATCGTGCCCTGCAACTCAACATCCACGAACTCAGACATCCCAAATTTATGAAGGATTTACAACCAAAAGCCCTACCACACATCTCCACACACAACCCTCTTAACAATGAAGCCTTCGACACCATCCTTCAAAAAAGGACCACAGAATCAACAATCCTCTAAACACACACCATCATAAAAAGCAAGAGACAAGTCTCCTAACACAACCCCGAAAAGTCTCCTAACACAACCCCGAATACGCTCAACAACAACACAGAAGCCGTCAGTACAAAAAATGCGGAAGACCCAACTGTGGGATATGCGTCAATTTAATTGAGGGATCAGAGTTCTCCTTCAAACAGGGACAACGATTCATAGTGAAAAGCAGCTTCACATGTGCTTCGAAGAACCTGATATACGCACTAACCTGCTCTGGGTGTCAAGAGCAATACACAGGTCAAACAAAAAAACAATCTACGTCAAAGGATGGCTCTGCACAGATCCCAGATCAAAATCCCCCAAAACAGAAAAATAGCATTCAGCCAACACATCGACATTTTCACCAATAACAAAAATCCAGGCTTCAAAATTTTCCCTTCTACCAATTCAGGGACGATACAACCAGTAGCCAACGAATTAGTAAAGAGAATCTCTTTATTACAAAATACAGGCCCATTTTGAACGCATCTATAACAAACGACATATCCACCACGCAAATATTAAAAATGATACATTCAAGAGATACCCAAGAATTCATTAAAAAACAGTCCCAATCACTGCTATAATCCACAACAAGCCACTTTTAGGTCACTTGACCATTTACCATCCTACTACTATCATACCACCTGCATCCTTTATTATTCTATCTTCACCTTTCCCTTTCTTCTTCTTCGTCTTCTTCCTCTCCGCCACCCCCTTCCTTACTTTACTACTATTGCTGTTTAGAATAACACCTACGCAAGTATTATAAACAATGCATTCAAAAGAGATGTCTCAAGAATTTAATCACTACTACCATCCACAAGTCACTTTCAGGGCACTTGATTATTTAAAATCCAACTACTATCATGGCACTCTCGCATCCTCCTCCTCCTCCTCCTCCTCCTCCTCCTC
>NC_068995.1:25466980-25473235 GCF_001194135.2 Octopus bimaculoides
TATATATATATATGTACATACGCATATATGTATGCTTGCGTGCATACGAAAGTGTGAATCTATATCTGAATATATACGCATATTTATATTTATAAATGTCTAAATATATATGTATTATGTTACGTGTATGCATGCAAACACCTATGCGTATATGATGATGAGGTTGCGTACACGTATACATATATATATATATACATGTGTGCGCGTGTGTGTATATGTGTATAAGTGCATGTGCGTATACATGTTTGTGTTAGTGTGTACGTATGTAGACGTTGTAAACGCAGGAGGTTTGTGTCCATGCATAGTGTATTTTTCTTTTTTCTTTCTTTTTCTTTTTCTATCTATTAGAGTAACTTCCCTTTTATTCAACCCTTTTTTCATAGCGTCTTAATAGCTGACGAGAATGTATCGTAACTCTTCGCTCCGACATTCGAAACTCCCAGTACTATAATGACAACCTTTTACTGTTTGTTCTAAATTATAACATATATATATATATATATATATATATATATATATATATATATATATATATATATATAATAAAGAAAGGTGGAGAGTTTGTTCGTTAAATACTTTAGTTGCGTCATCTTGCAAGTGTTTCATTAATTATAATATTAGTTTTATTAGGTAAATTTTTTTATACGCGGATTACATTAGTAAATTTCAGAAGCTGCAGTACTTAACATTGTCCCATGCTGTTCAAACTCACTACGTGGTACCTTGTGTTAGTGTCTTCCACTAGTGTTTTCCAGCTGACTAATGACTTGTAATTGGATGTGGTAGATTGAAACTGAAGAAAGCTCGTCGTATATATATATATATATATATATATATATATACAAGGGTGAGTCAAGAAGTAATGCCATTTTGTTTAGGACAGGTATAATTGCCAACACAGGAACATTTAACATACATAAAAAAGAGCTGGTCCTCTCTCACTGTTTCTCTCAATAGCAATGTTCCACCTTCGAATGAGAGCACGTATCCCTGACTCGTAAAATTCTGTTCACTGTTCCTTGAGACACTTCTTCACTACTGTTTTCACTTACTCGTCACTGGAACTATCATCTCTTCGGCTCCATGAAAGAGGGTTTGAGAAGCAAGCATTATTCCAGTGACGAGGAAGTGAAAACTGTATTGAAGAAGTGGCTCAAAGAACAATCAACAGAATTTTACGGGGCAGGGATACGTGCTCTCATTCGAAGGTTGAATATTGCTATTGAGGGAAACGGTGACTATGTTGAGTAGTAGGAATTACTTGACAACCGGTTATGTTTGATGGGTTTCTGTGCCCATAACTTACAAGTTTGGCTAAAGTGACCGATAGAATGAAAACTGTGCTTAAAGCTTCGTTAGACTAAAATTCTTCAAGACGGTGCTCCAGTATGCCCTCAGTCTAATGACTGAAACAAGTAAAAGATAAATGACAAAATTTCTAGTTTTGCGTTTTCTGATTCTATTCTCTCATATTATGAAATATGAGGACCTGTAAAACGAAATTGGATAATGATACAGGAATTCTCTTCGCACTTTTCTCTTTCAATTTGTAAAGTCTTTGCATGCAGTTTTAAATATTGGCTACAAACCATGCAATTTGAATTTATCCCTCTCTCACTCCATACAAACATACACTCACACACATATGTGTGTGTGTGAGTGCGTGAGAGATTGAAGATGGAGGTTACTTATGGTAGTGTCTTTCTAGCACTACAAATTTGCGGTAAGAAGTTCAGCACAGTAATGCCTAAGATTTGATATATTTTATCTCAGTGCATTAGTTGATTTGGTAAGGGTTTTGGATAAGAAGAGTCCGGGATTTCAACATAAAGATCTGGAAGAAATACCTCGCAGCATCCAGAGATTTGTGGTCTGATTTCAAAACTTGTTGCCCTCCCGAACTTGATAAAATCTTGAACAACACTATTGCTGGAGTTGACCTAATCAACTATCCAGTTTATAACCTTGAACTTATGTTAGAAATGATAAAATTGTTGTCAAAGAATTTCAACATGGTATTATTGTACAGTTTCTCTCGTATACAGCTTTAATTTTTCTGTGTTTGTAATTGGGTTAGCTTACGAATTTCAATTAGCTTTAACTTTTTTCAGCATAAAGGAAGTTAAATGAATACCAACGAAAAGCGAAACTAAGTTACAGATTCATCATTACAGTTGTACACGTTAAGCTGTCTACAAAATAAGTGTCACATTTAAGAATTAGGTTACTGGGATTTAAAGTACTTCTAGCTCTTGATGTGCTGAATATCACCGAGTTTCTAATTCGGTCATAGATGCATAATAAAAATACTCTTTCGTAGAATTAGATATAGTGAGAAATGATGAAGAGAGGAACGAAGATATTCTATAATGTTAAGAAGTATCCCTCGTCGGAATGCAACACCCAAACTAAATAGCTGATTAGTCCCAGATGTGCACGCAAAGTTACTTTCTTGCGTTCAAAGACACTTCGAGTAAGAGAAAGTGTGAGTGGAAAATCACACACACACTGCTTTTCGCTAATATTTCTTCTCGTAGCCAAACGATTTCTGGGCTGTAACGTGATATTCTATAATAATGACTGTTCTTGTGATTCCGTAAGACTGATGGAAGGAATTTTAACTTCCAAATATTTTCGAATAAAATCAGTAAAGTGCAAACAAAAGTTCAAGCAATTTGTTTTTAAACTTCACGTTTTTACATTTTGGGGAAATGTATCTACATTTCACTTGTTTTAAAGTATAGTCACTTGTAAAGAAACTAATATCTATACATGGGAAATTCTAGTAGAATGTAGTTTAAGATATTCTACGTTTGTCGTTTAGTAGATGGTGTGAGCAGAGAACTAAGCTGATAAGGGAATGAACGTCAGCATTTCTCTTAAAATCTTATGCATTATGTTTAAGTATAAGCATTAAATCCAAATCAAAATGGTTAAAATGTTGTTAAACTTGGCTTGGAGCTCTGGTTTCTTACAATGTTTCGTATACTTCAATGATCTTTGGGACATTCACTAACAGTGCCCGGTTCCTGTCCTGTTGCAAAGAGGGTAGTTAGGGGTCACCTAACTAATTGTATCAAGACTTCAATCAAAATTTTTGCCGCCAAAATTCACGGGGAAATTATTGCAGTGAATAACATATTTTCTAAAACTATAACTAAGGTAGAATTTGAACTGCAAGATAACTGCCCACTTATCACTCTTATTTTAGAATTGTTTGTTACAGAAGACAGTTCTATTAACTTTTGGTAACAGATAGACTGTATCGTTGAATTCATTAGTTCATCATTTACAACGTAAATAACATAATTACATGTTGGCTAAAGATTCAGCACATTATGGACTCAACAACTTATGTATAGACATAGCATATTAATTGAATAAGTTCATCTATTTCACTGTCATTATAAAAACAGGCCAAGTATAATACTTGTAATAACGTACCTGAAAAAGGCCATATGATCAGTTTTCAGTTCCTTTTAATATACATATAGGTAAAAGCTAGACGCTTAGTGAGAAAGAATCAATCGTGACATAGATATGCCTTTCAAAATAAATAGCATCCTGAAGGAAATCGGTCACAAAGTCAGATTACAAACAACCACTAACTTTTGATTATATAGCAATATATATGTTCGTTATTTGAAGAAAGTTAACAGGAAACAAATCATTCGCGCCTGAATCTGATTACGACTTGTCGAATCCAGAAGGAATGTAGTTTCCCTGATACATATAGTATTATTACTGTGGATATCAAGCATTAATTCCTCCATATATCCAAAGGCCAAATTTAAACGGATTATTAAGAGCCAAAAACATCTTTAAATGAATGGAGACAGCTTGAAGAATCGATAATCAAGAATTTGATATCTACTTTTATTCTCTATTAATCCCAAATCTTCTACAAGACGTTTTTACTACATAACTTCATACAAACAATCTACTATACAATTTCATAAAAATAATCCGAGAGGCTGAAATGATCCATCGTTCAGTGAATCCTGTTACTAGAACAAAACAGGCATTAGTTCATCATTTACAACGTAAATAACATATTACATGTTGGCTAAAGATTCAGCACATTATGGACTCAACAACTTATGTATAGACATAGCATATTAATTGAATAAATTCATCTATTTTACTGTCATTATAAAAACAGGCCAAGTATAATACTTGTAATAACGTACCTGAAAAAGGCCAAATTTGAATTTCGAAAGCAAATTGTACAAAGACACACAGGACCTTTCACAACAATAAATGAAAATAAAGCCTGTATAAAATTTGTAGCTCGACAAATTCTATATATCTAATATAAAGGCTTGTGTAAATCATTAAATGGTTTCCTTAATCTAACTAGAAACGAAAATTGCAGTTAACCGAAAATATAATTGTGCATACAGATTGCATGGAAGAATAATTTCCATTCCTTAAATCTAGCATACCCACGGAATAAAGAAAATATCTGAAACCATCCCATTTCATTAACTTTGAGGCAATATACAGTGCTAATTCCACCCGTCTACTTCTCGATGAATGGACAGGCATCACTGTGTTCAGAATGTGTTTCGGTTGTTGTGGTTCTTGATTAGATCTCACTGCCCAATATATTGGGCTGATCTCCCTTCTTTCTACTATAGCCACGAGTTGACATTGTGTGTGAATTTTGGTAGGAAGATATTGTAGAAACCAACCGTATATGATATATATATATACATGTGTGTGTGTGTGTGTGTGTGTGTGTGTGTATGCGGGCGAGTACATTACTTGTATACGTGCACGTGTTTATATATGTGCTTATATGACTATATGTGTGTGTGTCTGTGTGTGTCTGTGTGTATGTGTGTGTGCGCCCAAGCATTCGCGTATTTACATATGTATATCTTTTTTGCTTCCGACAGTTCTTCGCTGTCGAGGATACTTACAAGGTCTCTAAAACGCTGGAGGTCATGTTCTACTGAGTTTAACTAGCGTGGAGGAAATCGAGATTTCGATCTCTATATTATTTGGTTGTTAAAACTCCTGTGTTTATGACAGGTGTATTAGAGCAAGAAGTCCAATGCTTTTCTTTTATTCTTAAAAGAATATGTGATTATTTATTCTAAATTTAAATTTAGATATATTAGCACCAATAATATATTTTATTTCGTGTCCTAACTTATTAATTATATCCTATAGTGGTCCTAAAACATAGGTTGTTGAGAGGGCACTTATCAAGACTCCTACTGTTTCATTGACTACAGTCAATGCTAAGATTAGTGTAAAATTTTGAATGTTCCATAACTTAAATATTCTTTTAACTGATACTAGACATCAGTCTTTTATTGATATTAGCCAAACAAGTTAAATTTAAAATTTGTAGTCCAATATATTTTAAATCATTATACTTTTTCTATATAATTCTTCTCTATTGGTGTTAATAAGCTAAATATACTTTACCATAGCATTGGTAATTAAGCTATTTTATTTCTATTGTATTCTGTCCTAATTGATTATTTTATTTCATTTATTTATTAATTAATAACTAGCCTTTATTTATTCATAAACAAATTAAGCAAATCTTTGTATCTCTATTAATTCATACTTAGCATATATAAAACTATACTGATATATTTACTGCATATATAAAAAAACTCCTTATAATATAATTTTATTAATATATAATTAGAATGTTCTTTTACCTCAATACTCCTTTATAAATATCAGTATATACCTATTAATCAATATTCATAGATACCATGTGATGAGTTAGTTTTTTAAGTGTACAGTATATATAATATTAAACTATTTCTGAATAATTTTCTTTTCTTTTCCTCCCGCTATTGTGGTATAGATTTGGTATATACTCAAACGTCTCCATAAATTTCTATGCTTTTGTCAATATATTCTTATTAATAACCATATGAATAGCCATAAACTTTACCTGTATACAATATAGCGACATTGTTTTAAAACCTTTAACTATAGTACTACATGATAAGACTTCCCCTGTTTCATTATCAATGGTCTACTAGTGGGTGACACCTTAGTTGTCAGCCAACATCTTGTTTTAAGTTTTCCTTTACCAAACCTCATGAGTTTATGACTATACCAACCATGATTTCTGTCACCTCTACCCCTAACAAATAATGCCCTGTATTTTCTTAAGCTTTAGATATGCAAGGTTTGATATGATAATCTATAAATCTGAACTATAAAAAAAAAACAAATAATATCAGTGACAGGCAGAGTCTTCTTTGACATTTTATTTATTAG
>NC_068995.1:25473245-25475784 GCF_001194135.2 Octopus bimaculoides
TAAATCTGAACTATAAAAAAAAAACAAATAATATCAGTGACAGGCAGAGTCTTCTTTGACATTTTATTTATTAGCTTCCATGGTGTGGCTAAAGCAAGATGTTTTCTATATGTCTCCCTAACTTCTGGGAGATTTTAGGTATTATCATACCAATGTGTCTATCTGTTCTAATTTAATTAAATTCTATGTCTTTGTGCAGCTGAAGATTGCTCTGTAATGATTACATTGTTCAATTAAATGGAGTTGCATGAAACGGTCGTACTGCATTACCTCTGGATATCCTTGTTACTTATTTTGATTTCAATCACCTTACTTTGAAATTGTATGGATAATACTGTACTAAATTCTGGTGCCTAAACTTAAGTACCATATTCACCTGAATCTATATACATCTAGTAAGAGGAAAGTTATTTGCGAAGGAATAGGTATGTCTATAAGAGAGATACCAAGGAATTGTTTATCCATTACGTAAACGTTACCTGTAATAAGTGCTTGTATTAGCAAGGAAGCAATGATATGAGAAGCTTTGGTATCCAGAAAACCCAAAACGGCAAATAAGACTATATAAATGCTACGGAAGGAGCGTAGTTAGACTCCCGCCTCGACAATAGTATGAGCGAGGTGTGCAATGCCTGTCGTGTGTGAGCATGTATATGTTAAATAAAATGAGAAAATTCATGGCAGTGTGAAATTTTCAGGACGTTTATAAAGAGAAAGTTAGTCTTACAGATGATTCAGGGAAATGAAGGATATTCCGTCATCAGAGACGATATGAGAGAGATAAATAGAGGGAAATAGTAGAGTTCAATATAAGAAGCTATTTTGGAAAGGGAGAGATGTAGAAAGTAAAAAGGAAATAAGAGAATAAAAATAAAAATATATGCTGGATTTTACAGTAGCAGTTCCGTTATACAAGTAAAGTTCCGTGTAGAATGGGTAGAAAGGCTTCTCGTCCATGCTATATAAATTACGATAGAAGTTCATATTTTGTTGAATGGATGGTACAGAGACATTAATCCCATGCGCTGTTCATTCAGAGGAGTCTTGTAGTGCGAATGAAATTTTGAGAAAGTACTGGTATGGGTAAATAGATAGAGAGAAGAGAAGAGATATGTATGTTAGGAGGAGAATGGTATTAGTCAAAAGGAATAGGGAAAGAAAGAAAGAAAGAGGAAGTGAAAATGAAAATGGAATGGTAGATTGCAGTCAAGATACTGTGAGGGGCAGGGGAGAAGAAAGATATCGGTAGATAAATGGAATACGGGGAGGGATGGAAGGAAGTGATAAGAATGTAAGGAAGGAATGTATGAGAAGCGGGAGGAGGGGTAAATATCATAAGATAAAGATATAATCTTTATCTTATGATATTTACTTTGTTTTATATTATACTCATTTATTGTGCTTTTAATTGTTAATTTTTCTATATATGATAGTGGATTTTCATCGATGAGTTCTTGAAACTTGGTTATTTTCCCTAAAACTATATATTTTATATATATTTTATCTATAAAGCTCAATTTAATTTTGATTTTTTATAAATTGAATTTAATTGAGTTTTTACCTGTAATTTTGGATTTTGTCCCTAATATTGTTATATATATATATATATATATATATATATATATGAATGCATCATTAGACATTTGAAAAGTTAAAATAAAAAATTGAGAAGTTAAAAAATTAAGACATTCGAAAGTCAAATTAGGTTGTTGAAGATTACCTAAGGGGTGTTTGCTATATGTACTATGTGGTGATTTAGGTTGCATTCAGATCTGTGGTAAAATTTGAAGGTATGAAGAAAGCAGTGGTTGCATGTACCTAGAGCTTCATTGTATTTATTTAGTAGTATTGAAGAGTTGTGTTTTGTTATGTGGAATTATATATATACAATACACCTCACCATTTTAACTTTTACCGTTTATATACTAATGACATCTAGGTACGTCGTATTTCGTTATGCAACCATAATAATACAATAAAATATATTAAATGTTTTTATAAGTTAACACCACGCTCTACTGCGTAAGCAGTGCTTTTTACATTATTTTGTTAAGGTTATTTCTACAGATATTCTCTAGAAATTACAGCCAGCACTGATTTCTTGCTAGAATGTTCCGTATCAAGACATTAGTTTTAAACAAACAACGAGATTTTACAACTGATATCTTGATACGAAACGTTGTAGCATAAAATCAGTGCTAGCTATAATTTGTATGGAATATCTGTAGAAATAACCTTAACAAAATAATGTAAAAAGCACTTCTAACGCAGTAGAGCGTGGTGTTGACTTATAAAACCATTTAATATACTTTATAGTATATTATGGTTGCATAACAAAATACCACTTACCTACAAGTGATTAAAATTTACATACCAGCTCCAGAATATGGCATATACACTCATTATCCATTATTTATGTCTTTGATCTCATTGTTTATTTACATCTGGTGTCACGATACGAAACGTTGTAGCAAGAAAATCGACGCTGGTTATTTCTATAGAATATCTGTAGTAAAAACCTTAACAAAATAACACACAC
>NC_068995.1:25476386-25482166 GCF_001194135.2 Octopus bimaculoides
ATATATATATATATATATACGCGTGTGAGCGAGTATGCACTTAAATACAAAACAGAGTGGAAAACATAATACTAGAATACCGAAAGTAGAATAATATGCTTTTGTTAAAACTGCAAACCGAGCAAATGAAATGGAAAGGAAGTCCAGTACGCATCCATATATACATGCACACATACGGTACACACACGTCAGGTACACGCGCCCACACACAGGCACACATATACACACTTATAAACACTCATATATACACATGCATATAAACCGTACAACGCTTACCATTCTTGGATGAGAATTGACTTAAATTGGTTATCAAAACGAAAACCCGTTTTACTGTAACGTATATCAAGCACACTTTCCCTCTTATAGATACAAGAGTACCAAATGTGGAGTCCATCTAGCATAAAGGAGAAAAGTTAACTTCATCAGCCACAAAGTTATAGACTCATGAAAGTAAAAACCACTAAAATAGGCTGGATATCTATTTAATCTTTTACTATTATCAACACGAGAAAAACATTTTTTGAATTTTTATTGAGTGTGAAATACCATTTAGCTGCAAAAAAGTAGCAATAGACTAGTTTGTTTTTTATGCTGGATCCTGTTTGTACTTTCTCCCCATATTTTGAATCTCACCACAAACTTTGTTTCTCCAACTTATCTTAAGATGATTTTTTTCCACAGACATAATATTCAGTTTGTGACAGAAATTGAAGCTTTTTTGTTAGACATAATTTTTGCAGAGTTATTAATAACTAGTACAAATATTTACTTACCAATTAAGTTATCATACTGAGACTATTTTTTATGAATAATAATATCATTTAAAACATGAATCTTATCGCTGAAAATATTTGACAGTAGTATAAAATTGGTTTACAAACATGTATTTCTTGATCTCAATATCTCACTGATAAGAAGTAAATTATTTAAATATATCATTCAATTACAATTTAGAATAGCATATAATTGCGATTTGGTAATTAATTACATTATTTTCTGGGTTATTATGCACACACCGAAATAGATATATGTTTTAAATACATATGAATAGATTTTTTTCTAAATTACTCTTCTACATTGCCGATTGAATAAATCTTTATCTTTACCGCTATTTAAAAAAGCAAAAACATTAGACATTTTTATTATTTTATCCTTCAGATGTGTATCCTTGCTACTTAGTAAAACATCGTTATTATCTAATGCTTGATTTGAAAATCTAGCTCCAAATACTTTAGACATTATGCTTATTGTAGATGTTAAACGTAGTTTGTAAAGTGCATATATTCAAATTCTTGTTAGCTTGTTTGATGCAGGGCAGCAACATATTTTAGACTCATGAGTTCTACACTTGCATAAACTAAAGAGAAATATGCAAACTTCTGATAATTCAGTCGGTTAGATATTATAAATTAATAGAATATTAAGTTGTATATTCTAATTATATATTTAGAATACTATTAACATTTGTAAATTAAGTTAAAGATTATCTACAAAACCCCATAAATATACATACAATATTAGAAAGTTCAGCAGGGGAAAATGCATTTAGGTCAAAGAGAAGATTCAAAAGGGATGATCAGATAATTGTCGACAAAGATCAGGTGTACATTAAGCAACTGGTCAGAATACTTATAGGCTGCTGTATAGTAAAATCTTTTATAACATAAAGGAATTTCATTCCACAAACAAGGTAGAGTGATCCTTCGAATACCGAAATGTTTTACATGCATCGAAACTTATGATGTAAAGAAAACACTTTCTGCTATTTACTTGTCTTTTTCATTAACAAATTTTGATACCTCAAAGGATTCTAAATGGTGGTTTTTCACAACAGAGAGATGGCTTTATTGTTGGATATCAACACTGAACATTTTACCAACATTTCCATATATAACAATACCCTTGTTGCATTGATTTGTGCCTTTTCTTATATCTATATAAGAAGTGGTGGGTTGAATGATACATAGTTCCGTTATAAGAGTAAGAACGGTTACTTTTTTCACTTATATCTGTCGTAAACCTATTTGTTTCAACTGTCTAAAAATTTTTTACACCCGCTTCCTCAACACCAGAGCGATGGAAGTCAAAGCACGACTACAAATTTAAAAATTAGAAAGTAGAAACTTGGGAAACACTGATATGCCTTATGCTCTTTTGGTTCCACCCATTTTGATTTTTTGGTTGTCGTTGTTGTCTATCGACAGTGCAGCTTCTTATCGTTCGCTCTCCACAAACGTTAGAGAAAATTGATATCTCATTACAGAAAGCGTATTATTAGTTGCTTTGCCTGTGTGACGACCAGCAGCCATCAGAGCCAGTTCAGTTTCATTTTTGACTCTTTCATATGGTAGAATTTTGCTCATCAAATAACATATAAAAGGAGTTTCATATACGCATTCTGTGTTGTTTTGTATAAACATAGGGTAGATTTAATAAATTGTTTCATAAACTTCCTAGTCTATTAATAAAATTATTTTAGTAAAACTAACTTTCTACTTTATTAACGCATATCAACATAAATTTTGGTATTTTAATGAAATTAACATAGATAATTTGTGCCAACTGTATACTTGTTCCATAAATATATCTTACGATAACCATCGTGTAAAATATGAACTCGGCAGTCTAATATTTCATGTACATTTAAACAACTGGTCATTATTTAAATTGTAAAGGGAATTTCAACATTAAACTAGTCAAACGTATGATTACTTTTTTAATTCTTTTACATATACTTAAATATGCAAATACATTGATACTGAGAGTAATAATAACAGATAAATCATTAAGTAAGAAAGGATTTCAGACTTCTAAGAATGTTCAATGTGTGGAAAAATGTACTTGCGACATTTATTGGGGAAATGGTTTTCTTTTTAATTTTCAGATTTAGTTGCGTGGACTGTAAAGTATTCTTCCACCATTTGCACCGTAAACACCGATTCGTTGAATTCGTAAAATGTTGATAACTTTTTCTTCTTTTTTAGTGATAACGCCGTCCATTTTATAACAAGTAATTCAATAGTCTCTAAAGTTCTATGATTAATATTTCTGAGTATTATTTTTGGCTACTGAACCCGTTTCAGTTCTTGCAGGGTTTAAAAGTATACAAGTGGGTTTATTACTAAACTAGATTTGTCATCTTTTGAAGTTATGAAAGTTTCCCTTTTAGGTAAACATTGTAATCTATCATCAATTCTATTTCATTTAGTGAGGAATTTAACCTCATCGTTAATGTCATTATCTCTGTTAGCTTTCTTATATTTAATAAAAATAGTAGCATATAGCAACTTATCATAGAAATCATTATTGACTTTATACAGGTTAGTTGTTTTATCAGAAAATACATACTTATTTTTAGAGTTTTAAGTTTCGAATATTATATTTTGGTTTAACTTGGAAAGGGTTATAGTATTTATGGAATTTAATATTTGCTGCTAAATCTAGATCTGCTTCAAAAGAAGCTAAATCTTTTACTTTTGACATACACACACACACACGAACATATATACACTTGCACAGACACACACACGCATATATACATATATATGTATGCATGTATGTATGTGTAAATATGTGTGAGTGTGTGTGTGCGTTTGTGTGTATGTATGGATGTATGTATGTATGTATGTGTGTATGTATGTATGTTTGTTTGTATGTATGTATGCACACATGAATGTTTTGAAAGCAAGAGAAATGGCAAAAGCAGTAGAGCGTACTTGGGGAAATTTTAAACTCTTCCTACAAATTCATAGACTTACCACAACGCAAGGAGTCAGTATATACTATTCATTAATAGTTAATTGCAAGTGTAAAGAGAGAGACTTAGTGCTTTCAGCGCTTACATTCTTTTTTATGATATCTGAACAGCTGGATTGGAACTAAGACCATAACTCACATCTTTTGGGTTAGAGAAAGATGACTTATCCCTTTTTGAACAATAGACTCCCAATCAAACCTAAGCCTAATAAAAGATACACACATTTCCTCATCGGACGGGAGTGTTACGAGGCACTGAGTATCAGAAAAAATTGTATTGTTGTCAATACAATTACAATCTTAGATTGCCTGAGATCATTTTCCATGTAGTCACGCTACCAGACAAAGCTTCGATTTTGAACAGTCAAATAATCAATATAAGATAATGACATTTTGAGGTCGAGAGACAAAGACAATGAATTGTAGTAAGTTGTACATATGCTTTCGTTCAGATTCCCAAAGATGCCAGGGCATTAATCCGAGGACGAAATCCCCTGTTTCCTCTGGAAAGAAGTTCTTCATTTTTGGTAGACAAAGGCTGTTATTTCTGTGCACCAACAGTCCATCATTTTATGAAGTTCTTTGTTTCGGTGAAACTCCTTTTATCTGTTATTTGATGAGCAAAATTCTACCATATGAAAGAGTCAAAATGAAACTGAACTGGCTCTGATGGCTGCTGGTCGTCACACAGGCAAAGCAACTAATAATACGCTTTCTGTAATGAGATATCAATTTTCTCTAACGTTTGTGGAGAGCGAACGATAAGAAGCTGCACTGTCGATAGACGACAACGACAACTGCAACAATAAAACACTTTTCTTTATTAGCCACAATGTCTTGAAGATATATAAGATGAGCATTAAAGCGTTTACAAAGACATGTGCAATAGATAAACAAATCTATAGAAAGACGAAGCTCATGGACGAAAAACCTGACATGATTATATGGGTACAGAATAAAAATTTATAAAAATAAGTTAGTATACAGAAACAAACTCGAGCTATAGTAAAACTTATAAAAATGAAAAGGATATATAAAATACAAAAATGTTTTTCAATTCTCTTCCACACGGGGTAGAAACTATTGGTTATGTTAGAGAAGTCAACGCCCTCAGCTGCCTCGTATTACTCGGAGTCTCATGCTTGAAAAGTGGTTCATTAGCATCTTTGAGTTGTTCGGGATAGATTTATCTTTGCCTAAATCAGTCTTTGAGAGTTTGATCGGAGAGTACATTTAGTAAAAATAGTCAATGCTTGTCCATTGTTACCATAAAATCCTAGCATATGTTTAGGATGGCAGTTTAGTGCCCATGTTAACAGCCTATTTCATTTCGTATTTATGTGGTAGAAACTTGTTTTTATATAAATATTTTATGCATTAGTTTACAATTCATTTCAGGGTAAATTTAGAATTCTTCTACGCTTAGAAATTGTATACTTCTGAAGTAAACGCTCAGGAAAATCAGATATGTTCAGTGAAAGACAGGGTAGTACAATGCGTTTATCAACAGGTTGCTCTCTAAGAAAGGGAGATATTTTTATACTCATCAATGAATTTATATACTTTTTTTTAACCGATTTAATTCGGTGATTTAATCAATCATATAGACCCCTAATACTCATTTCAATCAGGCACTTGGTTTATCGATTTCATTTTATCAGGTTTCGGCCGGTCTAACTCTCTCTGTGGAAGAGAACCGAAATTAAGTAAGCTCATCTATCTATCTATCTATCTATCTATCTATCTATCTATCTATCTATCTATCTATCTATCTATCTATCTATCTATCTACCTACCTATCTATCTATCTTGGCTCCTTCTGGAGTTTATTTCCAAAAGTTTTTGATTTTTCTCCGGCTTATTTGCCATATTTCGTAAAAGAAATATGGCTAGGCCTTCACACGTGGTCGATTTGCCTCTAACAGCAGACAAGGAGACTGACCAACAAGTCGTTCCGCATGAACGAACACAAGACGTAGAGACCAGGAATGCTGCGTTTACTACTTCTGCCTTCACCACCTCCA
>NC_068995.1:25490957-25496232 GCF_001194135.2 Octopus bimaculoides
ATATATATATATATATATATATATATATACATATATATATATATCATAGAATTACGGTAGTAGTTGAATAACAGTTTTAAGGCCGCAATTTACTCACACGCAGCACCTTTCAGAGCTTATCGCTAACTCAGTTCTTAACCAAACTGAAAACTGTTAACATTTGCGAAGAGCGCTGGTCCCTAGCTACATTTCGGCATAAAACAAAATTGAGATTTGATTCAGTAGAAAATAGGTTACATCAAAATTTGTAGCAGCGTCATAAGAGAATAAGTAACGCGATCAATCAAGTTTAGATCTAAATAACATTTTTATTTTAAAGCACAAGATATTTATCTTAGCTTCAATGATAGAAGAAAGCATGAAGAATATTATAATTTTGATCCCATGCAACAAAAATTTGTATCAAAAAAGTTGTGGTGGCTGTGTGGTAAGTAGATTGCTTACTAACTACATGGTTCCGGGTTCAGTCCCACTGCGTGGCACTTTGGGCAGGTGTCTTCTTCTATAGCCTCGGGCCGACCAAAGCCTTGTGAGTGGATTTGGTAGACGGAAACTGAAAGAAACCCGTCGTATATATGTATATGTATATATATGTGTGTGTGTTTGTGTGTCTGTGTTTGTCCCCCAACATCGCTTGACAACCGATGCTGGTGTGTTTACGTCCGCGTAATCTAGCGGTTCGGCAAAAGAGACCGATAGAATAAGTACTAGGCTTACAAAGAATAAGTCCTGTGGTCGATTTGCTCGACTAAAGGCAGTGCTCAAGCATGGCCGCAGCCAAATGACTGAAACAAGTAAAAGAGTAAAAAGAGGTAAATATCATGAAAAAAAAAATAGAAGGCAAAAAATTGGATTTAAGTATAATTAACTTTTTTACTTTAAAAACAAACTACATTTTAATTGAACTTAAATCATAAAGCTCAATTCGAGGAATTTAATGTATCAATCTCATGCAATGAAGTTTTAAGAGAAAAGGTTATGAGTGTTTGTTTCTCAAATTTGAGGGTGATAATAGAGTTCTATACTTTTTTATGAATCTAGTTCTATAAGGGAACTATTATATATGTCACCGGCGTCATTGAGATAAGTAAAAAATTATCAACGACCCCGCTAATTGACACATTTGACATTATTAATTAACATAATAGCATAGCCTGGAAAAGATATGGATTACATGGAAAATTGTGAGAAATAATATTCTTAAGATTATAAACCTGAAAAATTACAGAACAAGTTATTACTCTTGGAAAAGTTCAGGACAACTTATTACATCTGATAATGTAAAGAACAAGAAATTTTTTTACTTAAAATATTGCAGCTAAGGATTATATTTGAATATCAAAAATTATTTCATTTTATTTTACAAAGTAACATTATAATTAAAAAAGGTACCATCATTTTGTTAAAGTATTGACCCCCTAGGATACTTAAACAACGAGAGCTAGAAGTACCAATATAACTAAAGTTTTATGCAATGTAAAATAGTAGGCAAATTCATTATGTAAAAAAAAATAGGCATTGGGTCAAGACTAAAAATGTGAATACTTGGCAATAACTCAAGCAAATTTTACTGTGAATTTGTCGTTATAGGTAGATTTTACTGTAACATATAACTAATTTTTGTATTATTCTATTTATTGTATAAACTAATTATGTACTACTATTTTTTAAAACCGTTTTTCAAATTTCTGGCTATTGATTTATAATCGAAAAATATTTTGAGTTATTTTTAATTTTTAATAGAAACAGCAAGTAACGACAAATAGAAGTAATAATTTGTAATTTTAGTTTTAATAAAAGTAATATTTTCTAAATCTAAATATTTTATTTGAAATTTTATCCTTAGCTGCAATATTTTAAGTAAAAAATTTCTTGTTCTGTACTTTACCAGATGTAATAAATTGTCATGCAACTTTCCAGGTTTATAATGTTAAGAATATTATTTCTCTTCATTATTTACAATATTTACATTTGACGGATATTTGTCTTCATCTTGTTTGTTGTTAACACAACGTTTCGGCTGATATACCCTCCAGCCTTCATCAGGTGTTTTGGGGAAATTTCGAACCTGGGTTCTTATTCCTAAGGTATTTTTCGACGTTGTTGTTGTTGTTGTTATTATTATTATTATTATTCAGGTCACTGCCTGGAATCGAACCCGGAATCTTGGTGTTGGTAGCACACGCTCTTAACCACTACGCCATATGCCCATAATAATAATAATAATAATAATAATAATGATGATAATAATAATAATAATAATAATAATAATAATAATAATAATAATAATAATAATAATAGTAATAATAATAATAATAATAACAGCAACAACATCGAACAATATTTAGGAACTCATGTTCGAAGTTTCCTCAAGACATCTGATGAAGGCTGGAGAGTATATCAGCCGAAACGTTGTGTTAAAAACAAATAAGATGAGGACAAATATCCGGCAATTGTAAATAATGTAAATAATGTACATAATTCATCATCTCTTAAATATAGAACTCTATTATTTCTCTTGCTTGCACTTTACCATATAATATATATATATATATAATAATAATATCAATGCGAATAATGGTAACAACAATAATTTTAATCTTAGTAATAAAAATTGTGTTGTTGATGGTTCCACTAGTTGCAATTGTAGAAATAAGTCCCGTTGTCCGTTATTAGGCCGATGTGTCACCCGAAACGTAGTATATAAACGCACAATAAGTACTATAACTGATAATTATATTTATGTAGTATATACGATTACTTTGAAACAGTGTATATATAACTACCTGTCATCTTTTAGACTTAAACATAAAGCTAATTGTACGTCGTTATCAAATAAAATTCGGAAATTAAAGGAAAGTGGTACCAGTTTTAGCCTTAAATGGGAAATTATATAAAAAGCCCAACCTTATTGAAATAGCAGATATGGATGTGAGCTATGCTCCATGGAAACATATGAAATTTTTAAACTTAGAAACAATACTAACCTGATTAATAATAGATTAGACCTTAGAGTATTGTTTGTACACTGTTCTACTCGCACTTTTAAATATTTTAAAAAGTAGTAAACTTATATAGTATGGTATTTTAATATCTACCATGTTTATCATAGACTATAATTAGTGCATAAGTGAGTACACCCTATAGCATTAACTTTCCTGTGGTAAATATTGGACTATAACCATTATAAATACAAGCTATAGCATTTACTTTCCTGTAGTCTAGATTGGATTGTAGTTACTATAGAGATAAGCTAATTAAGTAAATTTTAAACAAATTTAGGTTTTAGATATTTGATATATTAAATACTTTCTACAATTCCTATTTCTTGTGATTACTAAATCACACATTAACTTCATCTTGATGTCAGAAATTTATCTAATTTATAACCTTTTTCTTTTCCATGATGTGTTTTTCTACCCTACATGACTATTTTATACCTCATAATTACCTCCAGACATACCTATTTTTTGGCACTCCTATAAATCTATCCTTATAATATACAAATATGGGTATCTTCACTTCATCCTTATAAATACAAGCTATAGCATTAAGTTTCCTTTAGTCTAGATTGGATTGTAGTTACAATAGAGATAAGCTAATCAAGTAAATTTGAATATTTTCGATTTTAGATATTGGATATATCAAATATTTTCTTTAACTCTTATTAATTATGATTACTAAATCACATATTTAAATTGAAATTAAACTTTTATAGCATATTTTTGATCTCTCACCTTAATGTATAATCTTCTTGTGAAAACTAAAATTTTAACTTTATCCATGGATGTTATATGGTTTTACTTAAATTTTTTCCCTATCACACTTGCTGTTAGTTTAGTGTGTATGTTACTTAACTTTAATGAATAGGATTATTTGAAATTTCTTCATAGTTTTTAATAGTTTTTAAACCTTTTAAATTTTATTTGATGCCTGACCCTAAAGGATTCATGTTATTCCATTGTTGTTGTAGTATTATCATTGATATTTTATGGGTGACTTAAATAAATCTAATCCTTTTTCCATTATTATTTTGTACTTAGCCCATGTTAGTTAACACAAGTTCCTGATAATTTAAGATAGTGTGATCTAATTAAATTAGTACATAATTATCATGTTCTCTATTAGTAGTTTAGTTCACCATTATATTCTATGTTAATTCCAATCGTTCATTTTATCAGTTTCTTACACCTTGATGAGTCTATCATTATAAACCATGTAAATCCTATGTATAAATTATTTACATTAATTATAAAATAAATTTTATATCCTATGTGTCCTTTAAATGATATTAGATATATATAAGTTTAATTTTAAAATTTTAGTCCAATATATATAAAAAAAATTTAATTTCACATCTTATCTTATGGTTCCTTATATTGATGTAAATAAGTCTAAATTTACTTTACCATAGCATTTTAAATTAATACCACTTCATGGTTTTTGCATACTGCATTAATTGATTATTTACATTATTATACACTATTTCATTTTATTTCATTATTAATTTATAATTAGCTTTTATTTATTCACATATTAATTAAGCAAATATTGGTATCTCAAGTATTTCAAACTTAGCATATGTAAAATAATGCTAATACATTATTCACCCAAACACACTGAAATGTTCGTACTGGAACTTCTGGCGAGAATGCTAAGCACTACAGCATGTCGTTTCCAAACTTCTAGCAGAGTGAATTTCGTCATGATGCTGTTGTTCTCACAGACGGTGCCCAACTGACTCTGCTATACTGAGTAGTCGACAAAATCATAAACAAACAATGCACATGCGCGAAATTAAAAATATAAAATAGCAACAGTTTACCTATCGCACCCTATATATATATATATATATATATATATATATATATATATATATAGTAAGTAGGTAGGTAGGTAGGTAGGTAGGTAAGCAGGTATGCAGGCAGGCAGGTAAGTAGGTAAAGGAGGGATTATTTCACCTTTCGTCCACCAAAATCTACGCACAAGGCTTTGGTTGGCCTGAGGTTATAGCAGTTGAACTATTTCAAATTGTTTTATAGTTGAATAATGTAGTAATTGAATGGCAATTTATAGCGTTCCGTGACCGACTGAGCATTCTCTCATGACTTGTCTAATACTTGAAGAAATGCGAGAATAAACAAGAAGACGTTAGGGAACTTTTTAAGGGACAGTGTAAGAAAAGTTATATTTCTTTAGGCCGTTAAATAGAGAATGTTGCTTATTTTGAGTGTTTATATTTGAAACAAAAAAGTATATATATATATATATATAT
>NC_068995.1:25496630-25497760 GCF_001194135.2 Octopus bimaculoides
ATTTTAGCTTTGCAGATAACTGAGCTAACCTTGCATGCCAGATCTAGTGAGAAATTAACAGAGTTCTTGGAGAGGCAAATTGGAGTGGGAATCTTGTTTGCTTGATTGCTTTCGTGAAATGATATTTGTCGTGAAATGATATTAGGTCCGCAGTTATAGGAAACTTTCACTTTGTTCTTGTTCGAGTTCGAGTGTACGACATCCCCTCTTAAAACCACTGTCGACCAGGATGCTATTATAGCAGGGGCTGCTTTATCGAAAATTTCTGTACAGGTGAGAGGTTAGCTAGCATGTTATTAATGATAGCTGTAGAGTTTCTAAAGACAATAAGAATGGGGCAAAGCTGTGTAAATAACTAAGTTGCTATATCTTCTCCTGGAAGGCTTTGTAAGTTCTTAGATCTAGATTTATGCTTCCTTAGACCGAGATACTTTTCACTACCTTTCTAGGGCAGATATTATTTTTCGAAGTTATATAAAATGATCGCTCATTCTTTTGAACCAATTTGTGTAGATTTAAATACCAACCAGTCATGATGTCAACATCTGATCTTTCTCTTTCTTATCCTCTCTCACTCTCTTTCTCTTGCCTTCTCTTTCTCTCACCCTCACTCTCTCTCTCTATCTGTGTGTATATATATATATACACGTGTGTGTGTATAAATATATATATTTGTGTGTATGCTTGTGTGCATGTATATATGTATATACACATATACATACACATGAACACATGCGTACATTTGTTTTATTATTTATTATTTAATTGAACGCGACGCATCCATTTCCAAGTAGGCTTATCTTCATCTTTTTGATACGACTTTCTACTCTATACTGTTTTCTTCTCCATCGTTCCCTTTTCCTCCCTTTACCTCCTTCACCGTTTTGTATCTGTGTATGTCTCTCTCCCCTCTTTCTCTTTCTCTCTCTCTTTCTCTCACTCGTTGCTCATGCGTGACCATCGTCTATCTTTCTTTTCCTGCACGGACGTTCAAAAGCACAGAAGTGCTTTTCTCTCTCTCTTCTATCTTTTCTGTTTTAAAAAAAAATTTCTCCCAGCGTTCACTACTTTACTATCGTTCTGATCTCTCTCTCTCTCCCTCTCTCTCTCTCTCCCTCTCTCTCTCTCTC
>NC_068995.1:25497874-25510335 GCF_001194135.2 Octopus bimaculoides
TATATATATATATATATATATATATATATATTATATATGTGTGTGTGTGTGTGTGTGTGTGTGTGTGTGTGTGTGTATACAGTTCGGTTAAACTCTCCTTACTTCAACAGCACCTGATATCGAACTAAAGCAAACATTCTATAATTTCTTTATATGGTATATTTAAGGTCTATTTAAGCTTTAATCCGCAAAAGCATAAATCATAGCATTAGCTATTTGATGAATCATTCAAGACACCCAATCTTTGAATACTGCTCTGAGATTTACTAAAATGGTTTTGTCTCTCAATCTACTATCTACTAAATATAAGTGTGTGAGTGGCAGGTTTTTCTTTGTAAGTAGGTGCGCGTGAATATATGCATATTTGTATGCACGCTAGTATTGTAAATTAACCCTTTAAAACAACGAGTGATTTTTACTTGACTGTACCCCTGAAAGAATCAAAAGGACATGGTCACATCGTTTTATGTTTGCGACCTGCTAATTGACTCTTTTACGAGCGTTTAGACGAACGAAGTTGCGCCTCCTAAGGCGTAGTCGCGGATTACAAGAGTTGAATTAATCAGTTTCTATAGCAGAGATTAACTCTAGGAAAAACAGAATTAAATTATGACTTTTAAAAGACGTGAGAGTATTTAACTATAACCAGGAAATAAGATTTGATTGCAGATGTGAGTCTTCGAATATTTATTTCATAGCCTTTGATGTTCCTACCACCTCATTTGTTTGAAAAGTGTCTTTTATCTCATAAAACACTGATAAGTACCAAATAGTTTGCCAAAATACAGCAGCAATTAGAAAAGATTTTAGGTAAATTGTTTGTCTCTACGGACAATTTTGTGGGTGTTACCAATTAGTTCATACTTTTGTGTCAAAGACAATACACGTGGAAGAAAACAATTTTAAGAGTTTAATAGTTTTTTCCTTACATATTTTTGAGGTGTAACGTGTAGTGAATGAACCAATGAACATGTCTCTACTTCTTTCATTGATCTCGTGAAGAGAAAAATAGAATCTAATAGACTGTAGACAGGCAAAATTGGAGAATGCAGAAAATGTACATAGGCCTTTTACTTTCTTGACTTGGTGTAATCTAGAAAGATTATATATTTCTGCTACCACTGAGTTTCGAATTAGTTCACAGTCTTCCATAAACAGTAAACATTATTATTTTTTATTTAGTTCGTCTACAAGACTAAATAAAGTATTCACGGACAAAGCTTTCTGCAAGCTTTTACATACAATATAAATAGTTATAAACAACAAAGTTGTTATTTAGTTTATGGTGCATTACAATGTAGAAGGGTTATTACAATTAAATAATGAATTCATAGAAGCAAGGTTTCTGCTATTTACCTCACATTAATTCTTTGTAACAGCGGCATACAAGTGACATTTTACATTGTGTTTTCATACTTTATTACAATAATTGTAAGATATAGTAAGAGCTATGAACGGTAACCAGCTATAAACGGTAACACACACACCCATGTAGAGCTATTCAAATAGAACGAAATGTTAGTGTTATACAAATTATGCTAAAGTATAGTTTTGTCAATATATGCATGAAAGGTGTTCAATGATTGCATGTAAATATTACACATTTCATATTTTATTGACTATGGCCAACAGTAACGCTTTTTATAAGTAAAACGTGATGTTTGTTGAGAAGTGAGAGATGTAAGAGAAAGATAAAATCGCTTTAGAAACAACGCCCATGGAATATATTTATTGTAAAGCAGACGGATATACTTGAAGGTTTCAGAAACATCCAGATACATACTGAAAAACATTTGTTCAACAATGTTCCCTTTTAATCAATCTCATTGCTAAAGCTATGAACGATACCATTAGCATAAATAGATAATAAGTGTATACATTAAACAAGTCATACTTCAATGCATATTACAACATATACTCACGTATTCTCCAATTAACCAGAATGTTTATGCATTTATCCACATAAATTGATCTAACGATTTTCAATAATATTTCAAGCATCACTAAATACAGTCCATTCTCGAAGTCTTGGAATAAATATATCTCAAGTGTTCCACAAGAATAAACAGAATGCAGCGAATGACTCAAGTACAGAACTCATAACTTTGGAAACACTAAAAAAAATGCATAATTTCATATTTTCTTTTCTCAACGAAATTCTTTTGTACATGAATCATCGAAGCTAAATAAAAATTGAAACTATATTTAAGTTCCAACTTCTATAGGAATTCTCTCGCCATTGAATTTGAAAACATTTTATGTAGCTTTGTTACCCAGAATAATTTTCAGACAATAAATGTATGTGTGTGTGTATGTATGTATGTATGTGTGTATGTATGTATGTAGATATATAAGTATAAACGTATATATTGCTTCGATTACTATTATTATTATTATTACTATTATTATTATTATTAATATCATCATCATCATCATCATCATCATCATTATTATTATTATTATTATTATTATTATTAGAATAGCAAACCATTATATATATATATATATATATATATATATATATATATATATATATATATATATATGTTCAAATATTACATGTAGATATACATAAGATTATAATGCACACGTTAAAATGTTCCACTACACTCAATAAACACAAATAATATAACCGCCTGAATTTTTCTTTTACAAACTATACTCTGTAATGAAATGCTTACATTCATTTTTGTATTGTTTAATTCTTCTACATTGGGTAAATATGCTGCAAAACGAATAAAATCTTCTTAGTTTGTAGCACATATATATGCATTATGTATTACATATATACACACATAAACACATACATACAATGTACTATATTACATCGCACCACCGGAACCTGCTTTACATATGTATTTTACTGATTGAAGGTTTTCATATGAGAATCCTCGAATTAAAAAGTATTGATATCACACATCCAAGCGATTATATATAACTCAATATTTAATGTTCGATATCATCTCTGTTCTATATGTTGAAACAAATAACATATCCTGTTTCTCTCTGTATTCATAACTCCATGAAGAATATAAAAGTGCTATTCATGAAATGTGCTCTACTACTGAGGTTTTGTTTTCTATTGATGTTCCATAATTTAACTAACCTTTGACACACACTCCAAAAATCATGGTAAAATTATTAAATAAATCTAACGATCGATTCATGAATTTCCTTTTTGTTTTTACCGAGGGATCGATGAATCAACATTAAGAAAGTAAATAATAATAATAAACTAAATCAAAAATAGTGAGCTATTTGCAGTAGTGTGTGCAACAGAAACCAGAATGCTTCTTATAGTATCAAATGTCAAAATTATCTGTTAAAGGGAACGAAAAAAGAATTTGTTGGGTTGGAAATTTAATTTTTGCATTATGCCGAACAATACCACTGGCAAGTAAATGGAGTCCATTTTCCCCCGAAATTCTCGCAAATGAAAGGATTCCTTTAGGGAAATGAAAGTGAACGAAATTCAATCCATAAAGGTTTCGAGACAATAACTATAAAATTGAAAAGGGTATTTTGGCTTCACTGAGAGGATGAGGTGAATCAACACAGAGATTTCCTAAAAGTCAATTATTTCTTCCATTAAACGTTAATGGGAATATTGCAGGAATATTAATGATGTTTATGTCACTCTAAAAATATTTTACACTCTTTGGCGGCGTGTGAGTCATTAGAGCATAGAACAAAATATCTAGCGGCATTTGTTCCGACTCTTTGCGCTCCGAGTTCAATTACCACGAAGGTGAAATTTGCTTTTCAACCTTTTGGAATCAATAAAATAAAGTATCAATCTAGGGAGGTATATTGACCGAATTATTCTTATCAAAGCACAAGAGAGAGAGAGAGAGAGAGAGAGAGAGAAAGGGAGAGATAAAGAGCAAGTTTCAGCATTATATATCTTCCACCAGAAATAATCTTGACAATTCTGTTTTCTACGCAACAGGAATTCATTTCAACATTATTGTGATGGTGACGTTGGCAGACGATAGTAGCAGCCAACTTCGTTCTTTGGAGAAGGATGGAGATTATGCCAACAATTTGAGCGCAATGGGAAACTTGTAATAATTCCACTATCACTTATCTGGTATAACAGCATCAGTAAAAATAAAAACTACAATGATAATGTGTCTTTGATGTCAGTAACATATGCAACTGTCATAATAATCAAATCAGCCATTTCTCTCTTATTGCTGGGCAAATAGCTTTCCTTTTAACTGTCATTAACATCCCGGCTGAACATCCGGTCAAGTTTTATTGAATCTTAGACCTGGTTTAGTCTATGGTTTTGTTTGCATGATATCTCCGATCCGCCACCGAGAGATGCAGCATTCCCTTGACTTTACAACAAATCGTGGACAGTCTTAATATCAGAAACTGAAATAGTAGTAATAAAAGTGACAACAATATAAAGGTTCACTTCTATGTGTAGTTTGTCCATCAATATAACTGGAACGAATTCAACATGAATGCCATAAAACGGAAAACGATTTGGGTGAGTTACCACCTTTACCATTTGTCTACCGCTTCTCTTCTGATTGGAATACTAGCTCCTCATTTTTCCTGAATTTTAGTTTTTGACACTTTCCTCTCCATTTTTTGTTTCCTTCTTCGTACTCGAAATTCTATCTCTCTCATACTAAATCATCCTCACTTCTTTCAACACAATCCTTGTAACGCAATTCTTGCAATCTTCCTCAGACTTAAACGAAGAATAAGAACCGTAAACGCAAGGTTCTTCATCTTTCAACGAATAATTATCGAACTCTTCTACAAACTCAACTGAGCAACATTCGGTTTTCAAAATATTGACAAACTGTTGCTCAGTAGACTATTAATCTTTTTTGTCGATTTCAGATTTTAATCTCATATAAAAGCCCCAAGTCTTGAATCTCTGGTTTATAACACAAAACCTCAAAGGATGAATTTTTGCTGTTGTTGGTGGTGCGTTTGTTATTATCGTGTAAATTTACGTTACCGAAAATTTTTTGTTGTTTTGTTTTGTATTTTTTGCACCTGAAATTGTAAACGTGTCTGAAATGTCTTCAAGAACTTTCAACAATCAAGAATATTCTTGCATTTATTGCTCTTATCCCAAAACACAGATTCAACCCGAACTGTTTCTCACATTTATTCATGCTAACGTCGAAATTGTTCTCGAAATCATATACAACGTCATGACATTTACCATGACTTTATATTATTATCATGCCTAAACCTTCACAAATGTTCTACTTCTGTAATCAGGCGAAGGAGTAAACTTTTCTTCAGCATCGTTGTCGTCATGTATCGTACGCTTTTGCAGCGCTTTGATGACACCACAACAAAAGTCTTCCCGATTAATCGCTAATTCACCTATCCGATGGATCCATAGCGTTACTTCTTTCTAACTTTCTCATAGTGTGTTCTAGACAGAGATATTGGGGGTGGTTTGGTATTGCTTTTTCCCACTAGATGGCCGTTGGCCCACATGGCGATCATCCTTCCTTCGGCAGGTCTTGATTTTAGTCCTTGGTTTTAGGATGTCTAAACACCTTCCTTCCTCAGAAGAGTAGCGAGGTACTCAAGTGGGGAAGCAGGTTTAGTCACCGGCAACTCAACCATAGAACTGGTAGTACTGGTTTACATGGTACTAGTAACAGGTCTCATCAGCCTGTGAAGCGATCCCTGCTTACCTTAATCTTTCTATTATTTCTTCAACCCGGTGTTTTCCTACTTATTTCCTTACCGTACTCTCGTTAATACTTTAGACATTTGTGAGTAATGAAATAAATCTTATAATAATTCTGCTTGTCACTCCGTTATTTAGCCCGTCCATCACTCTTTGAAGGAGGGAAGGAATAGTAGGGGAAGGGGAGGAGAGAGAAAGGGGATGGAGAGGGGAAAGAAATGGGATGGGGAGGTAACAGAAAGGGGATGAGGAGGGTGAGAAAGGGGATCAGGAGGGGTGAGAAATGGGATGGGGAGGGGAGAGAAAGGGATGAGCAGGGAAGCGAGAGGGTGAGGTGGTGGTGAATGAAATGTGTAATTATTTTAACTAAATATTTTCCCTCCATTACTTAGAGCGTCTGTAACGCTTTAACGTGATTAGACGAAGGGAAAGGATTAGACGAAGGGATTAGACGAAGAGAAAGAAGAAAGAGAGAAAAAGAGGATAAGGCGAAGAGTGAGAAAGAAAGATGGAAAGTGTTGTGTATTAAGTCTATAAAATTGTGCATAAAATATATAAAGTTTATACGAAGTCTAATCAATAAGTAACTGGGTTGTTGCTATAGTAACAAAGCTAAAACACGCAGAGTAAAGCTGCATGACATGGATTCACCTTGAACCCTGCTGTGCATGCGCACTAAGTTTTAATGTTCTAGCTCACTTCCGCCGTTTACAGCAGTGCTTGGAAGGAAGGTGTGTAGTGCGTGATCGTCGCATTTGTCGGAACTCCTGGAGTCTTGCATACGCTACCTGAAGCCTACGGTACCGTGCTATCTGTTCTTTTCAACTATCTAATACTTTCCTGATTACAAAACTTTTGTAACAGTTCCACTAGGCACTCTATTCCAACTTCCTCTTGATGCCGTCTGATACTGTCCCCAAGAACCCAACAATAATTTGTACTATCTTCACCTTCTTCATTTTTCATAGCCGGGCTGTTTCTTACTTAAGAGGGTTGTATTTATATATTTTTTCGCCTTTCTTCTTGACTATTTGTGGGTAAAAGGAGCACGCAACATCAACTAAATAGCATATGTGATGCATCTTGTCGACTCCCACTAGATCCAGACTTAATCCATCTACTCCATAGCCTAGTGATGTGAGTTATGATGAAGAGCAGAAAGTCAATATGCCACATATGGGGTACAGAAATCAACTTCAAATTTTCCGTCGTAAACAAAAACAGATGAGAAGAGGTCAACACTATAGCCGGTACCACAGTCCTACAAAAGCAGTAGCAGCAATGAGTTTTTGCCCCCACCATTTCGTGAGGAGAATATAAAAACTAGTAAATAAAAAAAGAAACAATAAAAGACATCACATAACCACAACAGCAACACCGAAACCACAATCACACCAAACACAGATAAATCCACAAAAAGATCTCCACTACCACAACCAACACCAACAATAGCTCTGACGTCAACAAAAAGCAAACAGACATGAACAATACCAGAAGACAGGTACACAAAAACAACATCGGCAAAACACACCCACCCCAAGCTTTATATTGATAAGAAGCACAATAAAAACTGATGTCCTTCATCGAATAGACGTAAGGCATCCGAACTGGGTTAGGTTTTCAGGTCAAGCACTTTCAATAGTTGTATAGCTTGAAAATAATAGGCTAGGTTCGGAGAAACAGAATATTGGGAGAGGATTTCCCCCAACGATGTGGTAAGAGCCAGCAGTAGGATCCTAAAGGACTTTCCAAAGGAAACTCCAAATCCTTCGGAGACTGAGTCACCAGGTCTCCGGCATCACCAAATGGGTAAGTAACGTTATTGCTTCACTTCTCTCTCCATTTCGACGACATGGTGACCATAATAGTGTTTATCGTGATTGTATGTCGCCTGAGTCACCCTGGCCCTTGTATGGCCTGCTCAACGACGTCAGGTCGTTCGGCTTAGATGTGATCGCCATAGGAGAGTCCAGGATTACAATTGAACCCATTTTTGACGATCTTGAGATCTTCGCATCTCTTACTCGATCCATAATGGGGAGTGGGATGGCGGTGTTACTCGAGAAATACGGAGGTGATGCCTTTAGACTTGCTGTGTGGGCTCCGATTAGGGCAGGGCAGTGAGATTTCTTCAAGCTTTTGGTGTTTTTCCTAGGTATTACCAGCATTTTAGGGTTAGTGATGGACTAGAATGCCATCTTAGATGCACCTCTGGATTTTGAAAGGAGAGGCATAAAATTCTCGGAAACCTGCTCAATTACTTCCAACTATCTGACAGTTACCGGCTAAATTTCTCGGAGATGCTAGTATGGACATGGACAAAACAGCATCCGGTTGTCTAGATCGTATCTAGATAGAGCATACTGTAGTCCAGTAGGCAGTGTTAGCACAGGTTGTCAACAATTCAAAGTCATTGGCTATACAGACCACATATTTGTGATTTGTACGGTCGACCTAGATGGGTTGCATAGGCAGGAACCCGACTACTGGAAAATGAACGCGTCTTTCCTGGTGCGCCATGCTTACAGTGACCGGATTAGAGAACTAGATAAGATGGAGTTGGTGATTGCAATCGCAAGAACCGATGGTGCCACGTCCTGAAACAGACTATTAGATTAGAATCTGTAAGGTTTAGCAAGAAAAGAATGCTAGAGAATTATAGAATAGAGGATGAGTAAGTTTGTAACCCAGAAGCGCTTAGGAAAGGCATTGCGCCTGGCGTGCTGGTAGCGGGCGGGACTCTTGACCGATTGTTCAACACTCAGTTATATAATTAGATTTAGGGTGCGTACTCTAAGGCGTGAGGGAATGAAGACCGTTCAATAGGACCAGGTCATAGGTGGTCTACCCTACGAGCTTTATCTTCATATACCAGACTTGTTCGGGAACAACTTGGCAAGTGAGCTGGTCCACTACTAATAAATAGTGGACAGATACAGTAAGTAATGTCAGTCGGCGATGCTTAAAAACTCTTTCTAAAATTGCTCAATGACGTTACCTGGAACGTGGCGTTCAAGTTGACGTCACAGGCATGTGCCATACCAAACATATCTATCCACGACAAACCTGACCTTCATGCGTAGGTAAAGAACCTGACATGAGTAGGACCCTGACAATCTGTTGCGGCGGACACCCCCAAGTGAGAAGTGGGCTAGCCCACTACTAATAAATAGTGGACAGACACAGCAAGTAGTGTCAATCAGCGAGGTACACCGTACGAGCCAGTCATGCAGACGACAAAATACTCCGTCATTATGCGGGACATATCAGTGGCGACGAGGAGTCGAACTACACGCAGTGGGTAATAAACTAACACAGAACTGAACTACTCACAGTGAAAAATATCTAAATTCTATTGAAAAAAGATTCTGAAGATAAAATGTGTGATAAAACTGGAACTCTAACACAAAACTGAACTACAACACAGTGAAAAATAATATACACACAGGGAAAAGTATATAAATTCTATTGAAAAAAGATTCTGGAGAAAAAAATATTAAGTCCGTGTGAAGGATTTAAGTCAGGTTGCTATGCGTTAGCAGTGCTACCGGTAAACAATGTAGACTGGTATTACCTGCGGCATTCTGAAGGGAAAAATAATTCTGTATGGAAGAAAAAATGATAATGATAATAAGTCCGTGTGAAGGATTTAAGTCAGGTCGCTATGTGTTAGTAGTGCTACTGGTAAACAATGTAGACTGGTACTACCTGCGACATTCTGAAAAAAAAATTAATTCTGTGTGCGGAAGAAAAAAAAATGAAAAAAATTAATACTGTGCGAAAGAAGAAAAAGTCTCAAAGGGGGGAGGTATTGTAGCGGACACACCCAAGTGAGAAGTGGGCTGGTTCACTACTAATAAAGAGACACAGCAAGTAGTGTCGTCGACGATGTTTCAAACGTTTTTCTAAAAATGTTCAGAACTTGGATCGCTGAATCGTAAAGCGGTACTTGCTCGGTAGTTAGTGGAAATGGCTAGGCATCGGAACTGTTTGGTATCGTGCTCAGTTGGTCAAGGATATCCCCTTTCGCCACTTCTGTACGCACTGACTCTTAAATCACGTTAAAAGTTTCGAGCGGGCATTCGCGAGAACTCGGATGTAGAAGATTCGTGTTTGCATAGGCCGGCGATGTCACCGTAATAGTGTGGGACACGAAACACATCGAGGTGATCGGCACTAAACTGAAAAACTATACAGCAATTACAGGAGAAAAGGGAAGAAGTTGGTGGAGCTGCAGTTCGGGTGAGCCAGGTCCACACCGTCCAGCAATGACGTAAAGCACTGGACGGACGGACCGGTTAAATTACTTGGTGTTTGGTTTATAAAATTATAAGCACTTGAGTCAATTTCTTTGACTACAATTATTCAGGGCGGTGGTAGAGCATGGCTGCAGTCTAATGATTGAAGTAAAAGATGTGAAAAATAAAGATATACATAATAAAGATAAACGGGAATTTAAAGGGATTAAAATCTTAAATAGAGGCATATGGTAGGAAGTGACTCTAATTTTTGGTGACTATGGTGACAACTCTGGAAATTATGTTTCCTCAACAGGAAGCTTTAGCGTTACACGTATAACTATGTTATAACTTTTTATGTGAGACTAGGTAATTTAATTAACGACATTAGAGCCTCTTCCAGCGATACTTCAGCATGAAGAGCATTAGCCAAAAAGAATGCTTAATCAATTGCAATTACAAGAGTGATAAGAAGACAAATGATTATTGTTATCGACGAAAAAGGCAAGGAAGAACCTTAAGAGATTTATAATTGTCAGGGGAGTAATGAATTCATTTTAAATATATATCAAAGTATAGTTACTGCACTTCTCTATGATATTTATCTATACAGATCTAATTTCACCATTAAATATTAAATGACCTCAATGACGATACAATAAACTCTCAAATTAGGATTCGAACTATCATCAGTTCTATAAGAAAATCGAACTTGAATATTTAATTATTTGTTTTAACTTGTGCTTTAAACTAAAACATAATTCCGAATACTGCACTGATATTAAAGCTTACCACATAAATCCAAATATATCTATGAAAACTACTAAATTCTCTATGCGAAGCAAGATCTAAGGATAAATAAAGAAATGAAAAAAGAAATTCTAGTGATAGGTAATGGTCGATTCCTGTTTGATTTCGTGTTTAAGTATTCCGTTTATCTTTTTTTAGATAGCAGGATTAAATCTATGATTCCTATAAAGACGTATTGATTTTTTTTTATTAAACATCACATGTCCAGAAAGCACTACACCAATTGATGCTTATCGGCCGAAAGTAAAAGCGATCGTGTCTAGGGATATCTCAGTACATTCGTTTTCATACAAAGTATATACCCCAAACGCAGAAAACATCAAACAACTATGAATCACACTCTACAATATCTCGTCTATTGGTGTTCAATCACTGCATCAACGCGACTATTTTTAATGGAGATGTCAAGAAGATTAATATATTACCTATGGGCATGTAGTATATCAATGACCTATCAGTTTCAATTGCAAAGAATTGCGAGGTTCTTTCTCATCATTTCTTTCTTGGTACTGCGAAATTTGCTTATCAACCTGCTTCGCACATGGCAGCAAAGCAAACAAATGTAAAGAAAGAATAACGAGTCGTGAAACAGTCTGAAATTGATTTGTTGACTCCAAGCAGTAAATAATCTGCCCAATTAAACATAATTTCTGATATTTGGGAACTTTTTTTATTCAAGTTTTCCTCTTTACTTTGGATAGAGTGTTATATATTTTCAATATCAGAGACATAAAGAGATATACATCTCTCTGATCTGATGTTGACTATACTAGTAACATGTGTGGTAAAACGTAACAATTTCGAGTAACAAAATAATGGTCACTATCAAAAGCAAACTCTTTCAAACAGTCGGGTAGATTTTGTCTCGGAATACTTTCATCTTTAGCAAAGGATGTATGAAAAGTTAGTTTAGCAATAATATTCCTTGGTCTAGTAAACAGGATTCACTTGTGTGAATTATGAGATTTGCATTTTTCTTAATTTCGTTTGCTACGCAAACAGAAGGGAAATTTTATCATTTGGTCACCAAATTTAAACAAATATAATTTCAATTCATATATTAAGCACCTCGTTCAGTTGTTTTATTTCTTTTTTCTTTTTTTTTTTTTGAAGGTATGGGTGCATTTCCATAACATTTAACTCTATCAGTTGTCATATTATAGGGTAGCTACCTATCATTCATAGAATGTTAGTATTACAGCCTTCTACATATTTTCAAATATAGCTAATCAACACAAGTAAGCAACAGAAATAGGGGAAGATTATTTGGCTTCAGTAATAGTTTGCGATTTATCCTAAAGAGCTAACATGTCTATCATTATTTCAGCATGCTGGACGTATCTGATTTTCATCATTATATTTCCTCAGGTATAAGCAAATATTGATTTAAATAAATTGCCTTTCATTATTACCGATCGAAAATAGCACATCAGATTATGGAGTTGGAGTTAATCCAAAAGTAAGTATATTTACAGTTCAAAGCGAAAGATTGCCTTCAAAGATTCTTGTCAACATGCCGAGGCGTGTTTGCCCGGGACACTAAATTTATTTTTACTGTAACTTTTCGGGAACAAAACAGGTACAGTAGATAAACTGCTGATTTTTCTTATACGGGTATGAAACAATAGTTTTTACTATATGTCCTCTAATGAGTTACAATCAAGATCAATTAATCCAAGCCTCCAAACAAAATAATAAACGACTACCACTACTGAAATATATATATATATATATATATA
>NC_068995.1:25511878-25523942 GCF_001194135.2 Octopus bimaculoides
TGTGTGTGTGTGTGTGTGTGTGTGTGTGTGTGTGTTTGTGTGTCTGTGTTTGTTTACCCAACATCGCTTGACAACTGGTGCTGGTGTACTTACGTCCCCGTAACCTAGCGGTTCGGCAAAAAGAACCGATAAAATAAGTATTAGGCTTACAAAGAATAAGTCCTGGGGTCGATTTGCTCGACTAAAGATGGTGTCCCAGCATGGCTGCAGTCAAATGACTGAAACAAGTAAAGAAAGAAAGAAAGAATATATATAAATGAAATTACATTTTCGAGGTTATTTAAGTATTTATTAAAACAGAATTTACAAGCTTAACTTAAACTGTATTGAAGTATTAAATCAACTTTGTTTTCTTTGATATGCTAGCATTATTTTAATGTATTCAAACATCGGCTGCATGCTAGTCACACAAAATGAGAGCAACATGTTCGTGTATAAATAAAACAAGGAAAGAATTGAGTGCTAAAAATAACCAAACAGGGACTTCCTTGGTAAAACATTTTACAGCTACATCTTGGATTAACAACACTTATCTGTCATGTCGGAAATGGTGTTCAAAGAAGTCATTTGTTAGTTGAATCTCATCACTGTTAACTTCAATAATAGGTGAAGTAGAAAGTCACCGAGTGATTGAATTAAATAGATTTATAACATTCTGCCACATATCACTGTTTAGTTTTCTAGCATAGTTTAGTCAAAAATATAGATTTTGATTATTCATATTGAGATTTTCTCAAAAGTAATATTTACTTTGTCCTTAGTTGTACAAGATTGCTTTAAAGCAATCATCGAGAACTGTATGGTAGTTAACAGATCGACCACTATCCCGGTCATCGGTTCATCTACCTGTATTTCTGTTAACAGCATGAGAATCTTTATCTTCGTTAATAACATCACCACATCTATCTTAGTTCATTCCATTACTACTTGTATCTCAATTAACAGCATGTCTGTCTCCACTTAAGTCAATAAAATTTCATCATTTTGCATAATAGCAAGTTCATCTCTACGTCATTTACAAAAAAGAAAAAATACCTATTTCTGTGTTATTACAGGCCTGCGAAATGGAACTTTTTGAAAATTGTTTTGGTAATTGTATGTTACTTATATATTTATAGTGCTAATTCGAATTATCAAAAAGGCTATTTCCCATTATCTAAGGTTTTCTCACAATTTAATGATAAAATACACTATAATTTGTTAGTAAATCCACATACGATGGGACAAAATGAAAGTAATAAAAATGAATTTCGCACTTTATTTAGTAAAATAAGATGGTTCAAATGCAATGACAAAATAGAATTTTACAAGTGTTCCATTTATTGTTTAGAATCAGTACCTCAAAAGCTCACTTGAAAACTACGCCTGGAACTTTTTTGCTTGTGAGCATTTGAACATTCCCGATGCAACATCCAACAGTAATCGGCCATCATACTGACATTCCATCTTCCCTGATATTTTTTTTCCATATTCCTTATATCTTGATGAAACCTTTTCCCCTGCTCCTCACACACGTCCCCAAGATTTTCCGTAAAGAAATCCAAAAGAGCATGTAAGAAATAAAATTTAATGTTCGTTTTGCATCCTAAAGCCTCGAACTTTTCCAATATTCTTCCCACTGTGTCTTTGTTGTTTGGATCCTTGTCATTTCCCAAGACGTTCTTCATCACATCTTTAAAACTAATTCATGTATCTCTTTCAGAATTACTAAGAGAGTTTTCAAAATTTTCATCCTTGACGAGTTTCTTTAATATCTGGTCCTTCGACCTTGGTGTCTGACAGAGAAGGAAACTTGCTACGCCTCTCCATTCTGTGGCAAAGCTTTTATGAATTGCTTCACGAGACCAAGTTTTATATGTAGAGGAGACAAAAGAACCTTTTTAGATCAAACAAACTTTCTCGAAGCATATTCTTTGTTCTTGGTGTAAGTATATCCCTACTTGGCCATTTTTTTTAGACCAATAGAAATTCCTTGCTCTACTGTCCCATTCACGCAAGGAACAAGGAGACTTTGTGTAGCCTGATTGTTGTCCAAGCAACATACAAATATTTTTCGCCGCAAATCAAGTTGTAATATTTGAATTTAATATTGTGCGTGTAAACGTGACGTCAAATTTCCATGTTTCCTTCGTAATCACAGTGTCCAATATGGATGGAAGTATGTTAATTGCTTTTATGCAGTTGAACAGGTTTAGACTTCCCTTTGAAGCATTAATAAAGAGTTTCCATTCATTTGGTAACTTACGCCTAACTTTCCTATTAATCCTGATAGAACTGTACAATATACCAAATCATTTTCTTAAGCGAGATAAGGAACAAGCTTTTTTGCGGTTACAATACCAATAGAATGATTCTCAAGGTGATAAAATATTCTTTAAGTCTGGAACCTAAAAGCTCTGCTGATACCTTTGAGGTTTTTCACCTTCACTGCTGTTGAATCTTCATCGTATTTGCTGTTTCTGCCTTCTGACTCAGAACTTCAAGGTTACCTGGTGGTGATAGGTTGGAAGTTCTAGTCTATGGGAAATAGGTTGCAATGCAAATGGGGAATTTGGATAAATAATATTCTTCCCACTCTTCGAATTGTGTCTCTGAACCTTACCTGAGTAAATGTAGTAGTTATCACAGCAATCCATTTCATTGGAACCCCAAAACGAAAAGACTTCTTTATACATTTTCTTCATTGTCTTAGTTATTGAGCAGGCCTTACTATGTATACAAATTGAGCTGGCCTTATTATGAAATTAGGAGACTAAGATAAGAAGTGGACTCTTCGTAAGGCTTGCTCAATTTATGTTGAATAACTGAGACAATGAACATAATGTGCAAAGAAGTCTTTTCGGTTTGGGGTTCCAATGATATGGAGAGAGCATAAGAAAGTAGGCATAATAATATTTTTAACAAATTCGTTAATGCTTTTCTGCAACCTTGCTTCAAATGATGTGGTGGTTTGAATGGAAAGAGGAAGAGGACATATTTTAACAGCGTATATTTGGTTTACCATCTAAAAGAATACGATAAACACTATAAAGCAATTTATGTAGCGTGTATACATCAGGAAAAAGCATAAGGAAATAACTGAAATAAAATTATACGTTTTAACCTAAGCAACGTGACTCGTCTTTCTCTCCTCACTGCTTGCGGATGACAGAAGTGACAGAAGTGATGTAGACAAATCTCCGTGTAGCTGAAGTGGTCTAAATGTTGCCAGGTGTTTATTTTTCAAAATTACATCTGTTATAATCTAAATAAGGTAATTAAAAGTAATAATAATAAACAAGAGTAAAATTCCGGCATAATGGTAAAATGCAATGACCGACTTTGTTAAGAAACTGCACGTAATTTCTTTGTATTTTTTTAAATCAGCATTTAAAACTTGATCAATTTCACTCCGCAAAAAATGTGAAACAATTTTTTGACCGCAGACCTGTGTAATCTCAGGTAATGTAATTCCTCCATCTCCTTTAGTTAATATTTTCTTCATGTTATAATATTTCTTCTATTTTGTTTCAGTCATTCGACTGCAGCCATACTGGGACACCCCCTAGAAAAATTTTAGTTGAAGAAGAAATCGACAGAGTACCTATTTTTAAGTCAAGTACTTCTTATTCTGTTTTCTTCTAAGTTAGAAGGATGTAATCAAACGATAGTCATTATCAAGATACTCACCACTCCCACATATATATATGATGTGCTTCCACACAGTCTCCGCCTTCCAAATTCCCTCACATGGAATTAATCTGCTCGGAGCTACAGTGATGGATACTTACTAAGGAGTTCGACAGTGGGACTTTAACCACACAGCCATGAATCTGAGATCTAACTCGAAAATGAACGTTTTCTTGTTTATTATATATTTCTACACTAAACAACATGCTGCTTAATAGTGAACTGTGTAACATATGTGCTTATAACATTATATATGTATCTCCAGGGGAGTAAGTGTATTTGTTGTCTGAAAAAGTTTGATCAAAGTGTTTTTGCTCGCATTGAAATTCTTTCATATTTACTGGAATCATCGGGAACGAAGCAAAGTAACACTAAACAATATTGAAAAGCGAGAGACAAGGCCAACGTCTGAAGTATTTTCATTTTCAAAAATATAGATAATAATCATATATGGACATTGTGTTCGTTTGTATGTCGAGCGTTCGATATGCGTATGCATGTGTGTATGTATGGAAGAAAGTATATTATTAACAAGTGCGATAGACTTGAAAGTAAATAGAATATGAAAAGAACACATTACTGAAATTCTGATAGTTGAGGCTGTTATTTATCATAAAAATTATATTTCCATTTACGACAAGGGATACTACTATATAAACACACAAAATTCAGATTATACATTATAATTTGATTACTTGTAACAATTCTGCTTCACATTCCAAAAAGATTTTAAATTCTGAGTATGTTAAAATGAGTTAATTAAATATTAAATTATATTCCTAACAGAGGAAATAAAGATGAAACAAATATTCTCTTTGCTATAATAATTATGTTTATTTATAATTACATTTGTTAACTGTATTGCTTTAATTTCTGTTGCCAGTGAATTATTTCTTGTCTAGATTTCGTGTCAATCAGATTAATTAATCCTCCGCAGTCAAGGGATTTAAATGTTTTTCAAAACAGAATTATATTTTGCTTTCTTTTTCTATATTTAATGAATTTAATGCGAATGGGAAAGCTTAGAATATAATGAAATACATTACATAAAATGCTCACAGTGAATCTCAGATGGTTTCTATTTATAGCAAACTGAAATGGACTTTAAATGGGTTAAGAACCTTAGAAATATAGAGAAACAATATAAAACCATGACAGGATACAAATCGTTGATCCTTCGATGCTAGTATGGCACTTACTATACTGGTATTTTCTCACTTATCATGTGCCTGACCTTTTTTTCACGTCTACTTTGTTTTCTGTTGCTCACTATCTATTACTGTATAAAGATCAAAAGTGCACATGAGTTACGTATCCCTTCATTTTAAATAGTTCCACTGCAGATAAATGGCATTCTGCTAACCAATTATGTCAACAACTTATGTTCTGACTGTTGATATACAATTTCTTACAAAACTGACACTACTTCTGCTTAGGTTAAATACCTTGTGGCCTTTTCAATGACTTTGTTCGTAAGGTCAAATATGATTTAAAAGTATTATGAAACCTAGTTTTGTCTATTAGTCTATTTCAAATTTAATTTTGCTCTGCTGTTACAAAGCAATAACGACGATTATTTCAAGAATACTTTTGCAAATATTAAGGTAGATGCGGCTGGGAAATAGAAAATGAATTGAAAGAATTGTAAAAGAATTGTAGGACTCGGACTGTATTTTCTCGAGCCACTTGGCTCATTGATTTCTAAAGCTTTCAGCAAGGCGAGTTTTCACATTGATATATACATTTGTGTATGTAACATTTTGTTTTAATATCTGAGCATCTAAGAAGTTGTTTCTCTTTTCAACTTTGTCATTAGTATTTATCTTTCATTCTAAATTTCTCACCTGCTTTTATTATAATTAAATAACAACTTATCTGCTTCATATATCCATCCAATCTAAGCTTTAGAAGGAGTCTAGCATGAGAAATACCACGTTATGTTCATCGGATATGGACTCCTCCCGTTTTAATCTCACAAACGACATGCTTCCTGTCAAAACAGCCTCATCGCAGGGAGATGGAGTTAGGCAAGAAGAATCGATAACTATTTTCATTTTGATACAAATAGTGTTGTTTTAAAAAGAAATGATACTTATAAACATTTTGAAGTGTCTATATATAAGCATTGGCATCCAAAATCAATCTTTATGGCAACGGTTTCAAAATACACTAAAGTAAATCAAAGTTGAAGTAGAAGCGGAAAATCGATTATTTCTTGATATTTTCTACATACCACACACACACACACACACACACACACACACACACACACACACACACACACACACACACACACACACACACACACACACACAAACACACACACACACACACTTCTGTATTCACTGTACCTTTTCCTTTCAATGACACAATTGACACGGCGTGTTTCCGTAAACAAAAATTACATTGTAGTAGACAAAGAATTAATTAATTCATTGTGTCTACTCCGCAGTCCAGCTTCATTAAATCTCTCATTAAGTATTAAACTTTATAACATTTTGCTGTTTTTTATCTCATAGAGTTCATGTGTCCAGTTCTTAGATTTCATGACAACATATACAAAAAAAAAAAGAATGTAACAAGTAGGTTATTCCAATCAATTCTTTTCAAAGTAGTGACTAGCTGCTTAACATTTTAGTATATAGAAAGAGGGAAAAATAATATAAACAGGATAAAATATATTTTTTCGTCTTCTCTGTTGTTTAAATAAGTTTCAGGTCACAATTGCATTTTACAGGTTTTTTCCTTGTTTTTCTTTGCTTTTTTTTTCTTTTATCCCAATAAATATATTTCTTTCATGTAAGTGCAGATGGAAAACGTTATTATCTCTATAGTAAGATATTAATGTTTACACGATGAAGATTATTTCATCAGAGCAAAATAGGAAGAATAAATAGAACGCTGTGACTTTTATATGCTACCGAGTAGGGAAAATGCAATCGTTTCTATCTAACATTACACATTATAATAAAGGCGGCGAGCTGGCAGAAACGTTTGCACACCGGAGGGAATGCTTAGCGCTATTTCGTCTGCCGCTACGTTCTGAGTTCAAATTCCGCTGAGGTTGACTTTGCCTTTCATCCTTTCGGAGTCGAATAAATAAGTACCAGTTACGCACTGGGGTCGATATAATCGACTTAATCCGTTTTTCTGTCCTTGTTTGTCCTCTCTGTGTGTAGCCCCTTGTGGGCAGTAAAGAAATAAGAAACGTTAGTACGATGGGTGAAATGCTTAGCGGTATTTCGTCTGTCTTTACGTTCTGAGTTCATATTCCGCCGAGGTCGACGTTGCCTTTCATCCTTTCGGGGTCGATAAATTAAGTATCAGTTGCGTACTAGTGTCGATCTAATCGACTGGCCCCCCTCCCTCAAAATTTCGGTCCTTGTGCCAAGAGTAGAAAAAATTACACATTATAATACATTACACGCAGTCCTCGACTTACGAATATCCGACATACGGACATCTACGATTAATCATCAGCTTCTGTGAAGCCTATTATGTTAAAATTTCGTGTTACACACGATAGTTTATTTATAACAGAATAACTTAATGATGTATATCAACACATCTCAATTTTTAACCAAGACACCCATCTGGCATGCAACTGATTAGAGTATAATGAAATTCATCAAATAAAATGTTCACAGTGAATCTCAAATGGTTTCTATTTATAGCAAACTGAAACGGACTTTAAAAGGGTTAAGAACTATAGAAATATAGAGAAACAATATAAAACCATGACAAGATACAAATCGTTGATCCTTCGAAGCTAGTATGGAGCTTATTTTACTGGTATTTTCCTACTTATCATGTGCCTGACCTTTTATTTTTTTCATGTCTACTTTGTTTTCTGTCGCTCACTATCTATTACTTAGATACACTATCTACTGCTTCGATACACACACACACGCGCTCACACACATACACACACAGAGTCTCTCTATCTCTCTTTCTCTCTCTCTCTCCCTCTCTCTGAGTTATAAATATTCTAGTTACATTCATCACGATCATTACTATATCATCTTTTACTGCTTGCTTCAATCACTGAACTGCGATCATGCTGGGGTACCACCTCGAAGGGCTTAGTCGAACAAATCACCCTCAGTACTTATTTTTTAGAAGTCTGATACTAGGATGTTTTTCAAACAACTTGCACATGCAAGTGCTACCAGTCGAGAACTCCGCATACCGGAAGCCAGCAAGTGTATGGGGTCATCAGGAGAGAATGCGAGCCGTTTCGGGCCTACCTCTCGACAGTATCAATGCGCACCGGCCCCCCTCACTGATATGAGGCCCCGCTTGCTAGATCAACTGGTTATCAAATATAACGCAATATTTTCTGCTTCATATATCCATCCAGTCTAATCTTTAGAGTCTAGAATGAGAAATACCACGTTATGTTCATCGGATATGGACTCCTCCCGTTTTTCATCTCACAAACGACATGCTTCCTGTCAAAACAGCTTCATCGCAGGGAGATGGGGCTAGGCAAGAAGAATTAATAACTATTTTCCTTTTCATATAAATAGCGTTATTTTAAAAAGAAATGATACTTATAAGCATCTTGAAACCTCTATATATAAGCATTGGCTTATATATATAATCCACGGCTTTCAAAATCATATATATATAATCTAATATATATAATCCACGGCTTTCAAAATCATATATATATAATCTAATATATATAATCCATGGCTTTCAAAATCATCTCCATGACTAAGGTAAACCACGTGACAGATATTGTACAGCCAGCAGCAATGCCAATCTCCAATCGGTGCCAATCTGATGCAAAATCTCCAGTTGTAAGCATCATCTCGAAACTGTCATAATACATCCTCATTTGTTGGCACTCCGTTGCTTACGACATCGGGGGTTCTAGTTGATCCGATCAACGGAACAGCCTGCTCGTGAAATTAACGTGCAAGTGGCTGAGCACTCCACAGACACGTGTACCCTTAATGTAGTTCTCGGGGAGATTCAGCGCGACAGAGTGTGACAAGGCTGACCCTTTCAATTACAGGCACAACAGAAACAGGAAGTAAGAGTGAGAGAAAGTTGTGATGAAAGAGTATAGCAGGGTTCGCCACCATCCCCTGCCGGAGCCTCGTGGAGCTTTAGGTGTTTTCGCTCAATAAACACTCACAACGCCCGGTCTGGGAATCGAAACTGCGATCCTATGACCGCGAGTCCGCTGCCCTTACCACCGGGCCATTGCGCCACCACTACATCCTCATTATTGTGGTCACAAAGTCTCTTTTTAACCAAATCCAGTGGCTAGCCTTCATCCTGGATCGCTTTACAAATCGAAAAACAATGTTCAACGCATCCAGGGATCCCAGGGATTCCGGCCTTTTGAACAGATTCATCAACATATCTATTACTCTGTAAATATGTCACTGTTCTCGAAATAATTCCCATAATGATCTTGCCTTCCACATTCAATAAGGATATCGTCCAAAACTGTTTTATAGTCTTTGCATTGGCCTCCTTCGGCAGGTATATGCCTTCTGCTTTACACCGATCCTCTACTAGAGTCTCTTCGCACCACAGCTGTCGGAGTAGGACAAAGTGCTTCTTTCTATGAAACCCTTTTCCAAACCCATAAGTTACGGGGACGTAAACAAAGCATTAGGGGTGGACAAATACAAACACACACACACATATACATGTTTTCGAACCATGCTAGCTGGAAGCACATAACTCTTTACTGCTAGCTTGTAGCACTTCATTCATTCTCCTTGAGAAAATACGTCAGACAAATTTAGGCTATTGTTGAAATTTCATGATAATGGTCTGCAGTAATATCAAAAATATCAACAATAGTAAAATTCCAAAAGTACTTGTAACCAGCCCTGTAGCAACAATAACAGCTTTCCCGAAAAAGTATTTCGTTATCAATACCATGACACCAATGATAATCTAGCAATGTTAAAGTCCCTATTCTGGTGTGAGGTGAAATATTGTGATCTTTGAATGAAGACATTTAAATAGATAGCGTAAAAAAGTTATGAAATAATTTACTTCACTAAGTCAGAAAATATCAAAGATAAAGTACTAAACCACAAGGGTTCATTACACTGCTCTAGAGTATTTCGCAGACAACTACACTATACTGAGACTGTCAACAACTCCTGTGGCAAACTTCTGAGAGAGGGATTAGATTCTGTTCTTTTATTATCTTTCAGGTCAAGTTTCATTTAAAATGCCCAATATCTGAAGTTGAGGCTAATAGTTCGAAAAATTATAATCGTGTGTTCGTTACCATAAACCTTCATTTCAAATGATTACTCGTGGAATATTATTTAACTTAATCATCAGAGTTTGAAATATACATTTTCTAAGTATCTGACTGTTGAATATCCTATTCCTATTTGATAAACTGATGTCCTGGAGCAGCGTGCTGGAGGATGAATTGTGATTAGGTTTACGTGCGTATATTTGATAAACATACATTCAGTTTCACTGTGTAAATAGACGCCACGGTTTAAAAACAGGGCTTTTCTACAGGACAAACCTAAAAAGAACTTTTGACTAATTATTACCATCTGAAGTGTGTCCACTGGTATTCGTCCTATAAAAGCTTTTCTCGAGTTCGTCCTGCACAGAAGAAGTCCTGCTGTTTATATAAACAGTGAAGTTATGTTGATCGTATATGAACTTATATCGATACATGCACACACGTTCTTTGAACTCTTTAGTTATATTATTTTGTGTTATCCAAATAAGTAAAACCACTGCTCGTTACTCTAAGTAGCTCTCAACTGCTCCCCCTCTCTCTCAATCTGTCTTTCTCCCCTCTCTTGATCTCTCTGTAGGACGAACGCCAGAAGACATTCATGTTAAGACAATCAAATCTAGTTGAACAGTTCATGGCTTGTTGCGTTTTAACTAAATAATATATTTACATTTCAAAGCTGAATATGTGTTTGCCAATAGTATATAAATATATTCATAATTTAAGCTATTTATGTCTATAAACAGTATTTTTTCAATGCGATTTCTTTTATTGATATATTTTTCTGAAAAATATTTGAAATTTCATATTTTGATTATTTTAGCCGATTTCTAAGATATTGTTTACAACAATTCCAGCTTTCAATGCCGAGTTGATTTAATATTCAGTTATAATCGAACTTTTTTTCTCTTTGAAACAATTTCACTCAACATTTCTAACAAAATTTTTGATTCACACAAAAACTTATTTACATATACGAGGGTGGGTTGAAAAATTCAAAGGCTGACTATGAAGGAGTAATGCTAGAGCTGTGAAATCTTGCATAAATTAATTTTAACTCTGCTCAATAATAACTGCATCCTTTCTTTCCAGACAAATGACATCTGACTGTTCACAGAAGACTTCAAATGTAACTAGTAACGATATATTTTCAAAATGGAGAGAATTTGGCATCGTGATGTTATCAAGTACCTGCAGAAAAGGGTTGAGCTCCAGAAAACATTCATGCTGACATGGTTGTTACATTAGGAGATGTCGATCCAACTTTATCAACAGTATAAAAGTGGGCAGCTGAATTTAGAAGGGTAACGGAGAATCATGAAGATGACCCAAAGTAAGGACGTCCTGCAATTTCCACCGCTGAGGAAAATGTTGATCATGTTGAACACATGGTGATGGAGGTCAGGCGATTGACTATAAATTAAATATCCAATGTTATTAACATGTCCCCGGAAGAGAGTTGAGAACCTATGAAGACTGACGAAAGTAGTCTTGTTTCATCAGGACAATGCTACACCACACAAATCCTTGGTTTCAATGGCTGCTGTGTGTGGCTGTGGCTTTAAGCTTGTTGATCACCCTCCCTATTATTCAGATTTGGGTCAATCTGGCTATCATGACTTTCCCAACATGAAGAAACACTTGACTGGAAACCAGTACCGCAATGATGGTGTCGTCATATCTGCTGTTGCTTCGAGTTACATTTGAAGTCTTCTTTGAATACTCTAATGTCATTTTACCTAGAAGGAAACAATACAGTTATTAATAAGTAGCGTTGAAATTAATGCATGTAAGATTTCACAATTCTAACATCACTCCTAATAATCAGCCTATGAACATTCAGACCACCCTGTGTGTATGTATGTATGTATGTATGTATGTATGTATGTGTGTGTGTGTATGTATGTATGTATGCATGTATGTATAGGCACAGGAGTGGATGTGTGGTAATAAGCTTGCTTACCAACCACATGGTTCCGGGTTCAGTCACTCTGCGTGGCACCTTGGGCAGTGTCTTCTACTATAACCTCGGGCTGACAAAAGCCTTGAGTGGATTTAGTAGACGGAAACTGAAAGAAGCCCGTTGTACACACACACACACACACACACACACACATACACACACACACACACACATACATATATATATATATATAT
>NC_068995.1:25524202-25525130 GCF_001194135.2 Octopus bimaculoides
AAACAAATTTATTTTGATATGGGGAAGGACCGCCTTTGGCAGTAAATACAGCTGGATTTCTACGAGGTATGGACTCGTACAATGTTTGAATAGTTTCCAAAGGAACTTTTATCCATTTTGCAACTAAAACAGTCTCCAGTTCTTGTAGTGATGATGGTGGAGGATATAGACTCCTTCCTTGTTTTTCTAAAATTTACCATAAATGTTCAATAATATTGAGATCTGGGGACTGTGGTGGCCAGATAAGTTATTCAACTTCATTAGAATGTTTCTCGTGCTATTCATTAATAACTTTAGCTGTGTGCATTGGTGCATTATCATCCTGAAAGATTGCGTTTTCCTCCGGAATCAGTTCCGCAACCATAGGATGAATTTGATCAGATAAAATTCTTAATAGTCTTGACTATTAATTCTGCCATGAAGGGAAACCATTGGGCCTCAGATTTCCAATATATAGGCCCCCAGATCATCACAGATCCTCTTCCATGTTGAACAGTTGGAAGAAGGCATTCTGAGTCAAATGCTTCTTTTGGCTATCTCTACACGTATACTCGGCCGGTGGTCGGCAATAAGGTAAAGGCTGACTCGTCTGAGAAAATAACATTCTTCCACTGCTCTCAGGACCAATTCTGTCGGTGTTTACTCCACTCTAAACGCTTTGCGACGTTTGTTTTTGAAAGTAGTGGGTTTCTGATTGCAGCCCTCCCGTGAAAGCCGGCTTTGTGCAGCTCTATGCAAACAGTTTTTGTGGAAACTGGGTTCTCGAGGTGGTCATTAAGCGAGGCAGTAATTTTGGGAGCTACATTTTTGTGATCTTTTCCCAGAATTCACGTAAGAGTCCGACGGTCCTTATCTGAAAGTTTTGGCTTTCTTCCAGAGTTTTGTTTCGACGAGGAGGTTTTTTTCCCCTGTTTCAAAGGCTGTCATT
>NC_068995.1:25525891-25526646 GCF_001194135.2 Octopus bimaculoides
GAGAGGCGGTGGTAAAGTTTACTAAAAAGTTTGCTAGGGGAGGAGACATAACCTGCATTAAAGATCCTGGATGGCCTCCGCAAGTAGTTGTGGAGGTCATCTCAGACACGGATCTTTTCAAGGTAATAAACTCCTTCCCAGAAGATGTATTCTGCTTCCGATTAAGGCGCCCTGAACTATCGGAGTGCTTAAGTGACGCTTTGAGCCTACAGGGTGCCAGCGGGGCGGAAAATAGTAAAAATTAAGAAGCTGAATGCCTCATACTGAAAGGGCAGATGGCCCATAAGAGAAAATGTAAGAGACCTAGTGTCTTATTTATAAGGACATTGTGTTACTTTTGGTAAGAGGCTTGGTGCCTCATTGTAAAGACCTTGTGTCCAAATGGAACATTAGTAAGAGGTTTATTACCTCAAATTGCATGTTTTGTAAAAGAACAATGTTTTAGAGCGGCAGAGATCGGCGGGCGTCTTCTGCCTTCCCTCATTAATAACAATCTTTTCATCATTCATCTCATCAATGTTATTGTCCAGCCCGCATCTACAATTTGTATGTAATGACTTGATGACAAATTGAATGAAGTAAAGTAGCTACCTTACCAACCACATGGTCCCGGGTTCATTCCCACTGTGTGGCACTTTGGACAAGTGCTTTTTGCTATAGCCTCGGGCCGACCAAAGCCTTGTGAGTGGATTTGGTAGAATGAAACCGAAAGAAACCCATCGTATATACATACATAAATATATATATATATATAT
>NC_068995.1:25527024-25528383 GCF_001194135.2 Octopus bimaculoides
AGAATAAGTACTAGGCTTACAAAGAATAAGACCTGGGATCGATTTGGTCGACTAAAGGTGGAGCTCCAGCATGGACGCAGTCAAATGACTGAAACAAATAAAACAATTAAAGAATATATATATGTGTGTGTGTGTGTGTGTGTGCGTGTGTGTGTATATATATTACATATATAGATATATGTTATGTACGTACGTACGTACTTATGCATGTAGGTATGTTTATACACACACACACAACACACACATATATATACATATACATATATAGTATTACAATGTACTAGCATTTTTTTTATTCCTTTCTTAAAACTATAAAATGGAATATCAACAAATTTTCCTTTTAATATTTAGTATTTGTTGTTAAAATATAAGTTGTATCAAGTTATCGATTTTTAAAATGATTTCAAACTGTTCTTCGAGTATTTTTATTGCTTTTTTCCATTTGTATTCATTCACTGAAATTTTTGTTCCTCCATTGTGTAAAATCCTGTTTGCAATATTATGTTCCTAAATTTAATCAATAAAACTATTTCTCATCGGAGACATCGAACGGATGTGGAACAATTCGCTATGTTTGACAATAATCGAATAACCTATCCTACTAGCGCTAAGTGATGAATTTTTGTGTGGAGGTAAATAAATATTAAAATAACAGCAACGAATTAAAATCTTTAAAACGTGACGTCATAGCAGACGCCTATCGAGAGTAATATAGATATATCAATAAACGGATATACTGCATTTTGTACTTATACACGAAAGGCAAAATTAATCTTACATTTCGTAATGAAAGTTTGTTTTGGGGTCCAATAAATGACATTGAAAAATATATTATTACGCACTCATTTAAGTAAATTATTGAACTACAGGAAACGGTCAATCATCATCCATTGTAACAGATTTGAAACTGTGTAGATAATAAACGACACTAATAAAACTATTATTGTTACATTTGTAGTGAAAAGAACAAATTGAAGATATGAGTAGTGTTGCATGTAAAAGGCATCTATGCACGCGCACATGAGATTTTGCGGTAAATGGCAAAATATAATCATGGTTGATTTCTGTTGAAAAATTTACTTTTAACTTGTCTCAGTCAAAAAATTGCGGCCTTCCTGGTGCACCGCCTTCAAGAATTTTTAGTTGAATGAATCGAACTTATTACCTATTGTTTTGTTTAGCCGAGTACTTATTCTATCAGTCACTTTGCCGAGCCCCTAAGTAGCGGAGACGTAAACACATCAATACCGGTTGCCAGGCAATGGTGAGAAACAAACACTGACATTCACATGTGTGTGTGCGCACACACACACACACACACATACATACATGTATATATATATATATATATATATATAT
>NC_068995.1:25529276-25530778 GCF_001194135.2 Octopus bimaculoides
TATATATATATGTATATATATCACGACAGAGAAGTAGAGGAGAGGAAGATTGAGAGAAAGGTAGATAGATTTTTATATATGGCTTGATAAATAGGTATCCGGACTGTTGTCATAGTAACGAAGCTAAAGCACACAGTGTAATGCCGCTTGACACAAATTAACTTTGGGCTGTACTGTGCATGCATACTGCGTTTTAACGTTCTAGCTCACTTTCGCTATTTACAACGGTGCTTGTAAGGAAGGTGTGTAGCGTGTGGTCGTCGCATTGACAATGACAGAGAAAGTTTTTATAGCGATACCTGCTCAGAGGTATCAACATGAAAGTGTATGGAGGGGAATGTATGAGCCGCACACAAGTGTACGAGTGATTCAGACGTTTCAAGTTTTATGTTAAATAACAGGTCGGGGAGTGTGCGAATATATCTTTATTTACAATGTTTTCGATCGTAAGTTATAACAAATATTATTGTTTCTTAATTAAAAGCTATAATGATAATCTCGTTACTTATAACTTTATAAGTATTTATCACTAAGCATAACTCTTAGTTTAGGCTGCGTAAATGTTATGATGTATATATGCTAAGACGCTGAACGTGCGTTCATACGTACATGTATGTTGAAGATATAGATTATATTTTTTTGACTGTTACACATAAAAAAATACAGTTTCATTAATATACAGAAATAAATTCAACAAGTTGAAAGAAACGAGAAGTAAAAGGAATTAAATTTCTACATTAATTTATTATGTACATTTTTTGCATTTATAGAACAGTTAGAAATAAAGTCATTTCGTCGTAGAGAATTACGACTTAAATTTATACTAACTAATGTTTCATTCTAGCTATAAGAGTTTACAACAATTCAATATTGTCGGATTTGAGTATTGAACATGGCATAAATATTAGCCGATACTCAAAAGGGGTGAGTGTCGTGGACTTGAGTGTCAGTCCAACGATCACTGGAGAGTTTTCCGAAAATCAGGGTTTTTATAACTGCTCATACACAAATCCTGGAACCGTAACTCGTGAAAAACCTCTTCAACGAAGTTCAGAATTCGTATATGGGCAGTATTTTTTAACCAATGAGAAATCAATAATTTCTCATGTTCAGGCAAACGAACCTACGTTCTCTCTCCGCCTCTTATGAGTTTGATACATTAGCCCTTCACTAGAAAAATTCTCAATTTTGCGATTAAAAAAAATTACAATTCATATATACCTCAATACAATATTTGAATTAACACAATTTTGAAATATACAATTTTACAATGTTAAAGAAATGAATGAAAATAACCGCACCTTACGGTTTAACGAAAACAACAGCGTTCTTCACATTGTTCAATTTCCGGAACAAAAAAAAAAAATTATAACAAAAATTTCCAGAAATACAAAAGTTTATGAGGAATATATTCAAACAAATTGAGAAAGTCTTTTGGTAGCTTTCTTTTGGCTGGTATGTGATTTTAATATTTTAATATTTTCGTTAACTTTAGATTCACT
>NC_068995.1:25531838-25538312 GCF_001194135.2 Octopus bimaculoides
TTGATCCTTAGACATTTCTTCCAAATTTATATTGTTTAATGAATTTAATGCATCTACATCCATTCTAGAAAGTGCATCTGCTGCAGAATTTTCAACACACTTGATATACCGTATATCCACAGTAAACTGTGAAATAAAATCAAGGTGTCTAATTTCTCTAGGAGAATATTTCTCCGAAGAACTTTTGAATGCATATGTTAATGGTTTATGGTCAGTAAATATAGTAAATGACCTACCTTCAAGAAGATGTCTGAAGTATTTAATTGACAAATAAGCTGCCAGCAATTCTCTGCCGAATACTCTGTATTTCGTTTCTGGTGCTTTAAATTTTTTGAAAAGAAAGATAGTGGTTACCAAGAACCACAATGATATTGTTGCAAAACTCCACCGATTCCAACATCGGAAGCATCAACTACCAACGATAATTTCACTTCAGGAACCGGATGGTTTAAATGTGTTGCTCTACACAGTTTATCTTTTATATCTTCAAAAGCTTGTAATTGCTTTTCTTTTAATGTTATGGTTTCGTTTTTCTTCCTTCTATTTTTCAATAGCTCAGTTAAGGGATATAGGAATAAATTTTCTGTAAAAATTAACTATCCCTAAAAATTCTCTGAGCTTTCTTAAAGAATCTGGTATTGGAAATTTTTTAATAGCTTCAACTTTCTCTGGCAATGGTCGAATTCCATCTTTATCAATAAGATGACCCAGAAAAGATATAGGGGTTTCACCAAAAACACACTGTGCTGGGTTTATTACTATACCATATTTCGTCAATCTCTCGAAAACTTGTTTTAAATGGTCTTCATGTGCTTCTTCTGATGGACTAGCAATAGGCAAATATGATATAGGCAAATACGAAAGGTAAATTTCTTGTAACTTCGTCCATAAATCTTTGAAAAGTATTTGCTGCGTTCCTCAATCCGAAAGGCATGCGAAGGAATTTAAATAACCCAAATGGAGTGGTAATCGCAGTTTTCGGTATATCTTTTCCTTCTACAGGAATTTGATTATATGCTCTAACTAAATCAATTTTCGAAAAAACAGTGCAACCACTCAAAAAAGTTGCAAATTCCATAAGATGAGGAATTGGATATTTATCTGCTTTTGTTTTAGCATTAAGTTGTCTAAAATCTCCACAAGGACGCCAGTCAATGAGATTTTTTTTTTTACCATAACTAATGGAGTTGACAAGCTACTGCTTGAAGGACGAATTATACCAAAGTCCAACATATGACTAAACTCAGCCTTTGCAATCTTCAATTTTTCCGGAGATCGTCTTCTCGGCTTGGAAAAACTTGGAGGTCCTTGTGTGATGATGTGATGATGAATTACACTTGATATTTAGAGCTAATGGTGTTGTAATTTTAGGATAATTCTTCAACAACCTGTGATACCGATCTTCTGAGGACGCTATGCAATACAATGGACTGTCTGTGGCCTTTCTGCATCTCATTACTTGGATTTTTAATAACGTTTCTGTGTCTATCAGTTTTTGTTTCCTTATATCTACCATTAAATGATAGTGTGCGAGAAAATCTGCCCCTAATATTGAGTAAGGCAGATCCGCTACTATGAAGATCCACTTAAATTCTCTTCGTAGATTTAAATTCAGAGTTAAGCTAATCTTTCCAAATGTTCTGATCTCAGATTGATTAGCTGCTTGAAGAGTCAAATATACAGGTTTTGGTTTTTCTTTCAAAAGTTTTACAGGCCAAATTGAACAAGCTGCTCCTGTATCAACCAAAAACCTTTCTTTCGAGATCGTGTCAAAAACAAAAAATACGCGACTTTTATTTAAGTTATCCACAGATTTCGTCGCATCTAATCTGTGGATGAGAAGTTTCCCGACTTAAAAAATTTTTTTTTTTTTCAAAAATTTAAATGAACATGGTTTAACACAGCGATAAGATTTGTCACCAAACTTTGAATGGTACCAGCATATGGCGTTTCTTTTGGGACTTTTCGATCTCCTTTGCTGTCTTGCGTTTCTTGTATTTGAGTGACTGTCTCTTCCGAGCTGAAGACTTTCAATTTTCTTCGTCAATAACTCAAATTGTTTTTCATAGCTCTCTTTTAATGCTTGTATTTTATCAGAGATAGATGGAACTGCATTCACAGTCTCTCTAGATGACAATTCCAAAATGCCATCCGCTAAATCTGCCAATTATTGAAGAGAGTTTTGATTTTTCACAGCTGAAAGCAAGGTTTGTGTTTTGTAAAGCAATTTAGTAAAGAAAACCTCTTTGAGGTAGGATTCTTCTATTTGTTGATCTCCAAGAAGTTCGTTCATCCTCCGAAGAAGTTGTGTTGGCTTCTTATTGCCTAAATCTTCATTATTGAATAGCTTCGCAAATTCTTTCTGTTTTGAATTTTAAAGTTCATTTTAATATTTCTGCTTTAATTGCAGAATATGAAACTGGCTCGGCAGGATTTAAAAGTAAATCTCTAATTTCATAGCTAAGAGGTGGAGGCAAATTACTCAGCATTATATGATATTTTTGCTCTTCATGCGTTATACGATTTGCCCTAGTTGTACGATTTGCCCTAGTTGTACGATTTGCCTCTAGTTGTACTAACCAGATAAATGTGTCTCCAGTCCATGGAGGAGAGGGTAATACATTTACTGAAGTTTGTGTATAATTCCTATCGAAATAGGACATCTCGAATTCCTTCAAATTCTGCTCCATTTATATATCTAAAATTTTTCAGAAAGAAAAACAAATTTTACGTTATGTTATTAAACTTTCAACAGCTCTAAACATTATTTCTATATTGCTAGAAAGTGCAGTTAAAATTTTTCTATAGTTTCCTTCCTTCAGCGTTCTTTTCCTTTCAACTTTTAATGTCAAATATATCTGTTATTAAAATTTGCATAATAAACAGTTTATATTCTATATAAAATTTTATGTAGTTTTTACTAAGTCACCAATTTACGATGTGGTGGTTTATCTATGACATCACGTCGGAAAGTCACCAGCTTTTTTTAAATGTTAAATAACAGGTCGGGGAGTGTGTGAATATATCTTTATTTACAATGTTTTCGATCGTAAGTTATAACAAATATTATTGTTTCTTAATTAAAAGCTATAATGATAATCTCGTTACTTATAACTTAATTAACTCTTAGTTTAGGCTGCGTAAATGTTATGATGTATACATACCAAGACACTGAACGTGCGTTCATACGTACATGTATGTTGAAGATATAGATTATATTTTTTTGACTGTTACACATAAAAAAATATAGTTTCATTAATATACAGAAATAAATTCAACAAGTTGAAAGAAACGAGAAGTAAAAGGAATTAAATTTCTACATTAATTCATTATGTACATTTTTGGCATTTATAGAACAGTTAGAAATAAAGTCATTTCGTCGTAGAGAATTTCGACTTAAATTTATACTAACTAATGTTTCATTCTAGCTATAAGAGTTCACAACAATTCAATATTGTCGGATTTGAGTATTGAACGTGGCATAAATATTAGCCGATGCTCAAGAGGGTGAGTGTCGTGGATTTGAGTGTCAGTCCAACGATCACTGGAGAGTTTTCCGAAAATCAGGGTTTTTATAACTGCTCATACACAAATCCTTGAACCGTACCTCGCGAAAGACCTCTTCAACGAAGTTCAGAATTCGTATATGGGCAGTTATTTTTAACCAATGAGAAATCAATAATTTCTCATGTTCAGGCAAACGAACATACATATACATAGACATGCACCACGCATACACGCGCAAGTTACGTGTTACATCATTTGTAAGTATTTTTGGTGTAAATTAGAATTGAAATATGGAATCAGAAGAGTAAACTAAAACATGAAAATATAAACCTACATAATAAATTAGCTTAGATTATAAAGTACCATAGATGGCTCGTTTGGCATGAAGAGTAACTTGTTCAACATGCTGTTTATCGTCGTAAAAGAAAAGTGAAAGTAAATTGTCCCAAAAGGATAATAGTAAATTGCGATAGAAATCGGAAGTGACGATAGAATCATTCCAATATGTACATAAGTTGAATTTCTTACTGGTAAATCTAAATAGCTCTTCTCGGGACAATGGTTCTCTCTCTCTTCCCATTGGTTCTCTCTCACTCACGCTCTCTCTCTCTCTCTCTCTCTACAGCTCATTAATCGTGCAGGATTATTGTACTGCTCACATGTAATTATGATGGTTATCACATGACATGTACACCACTGAATTGCGTTCTCAGTGGTGTTCGTTGTTGTGCATTGTACATTGGAACCGTGTATCTCAGCTGCTACTTCTGAAATACTTAATATATCATTACAAAGTACTAAACAGGTAGGTTAGTAGACATGGCATTATGAGGGAGTTTTTATGTTCATTTTATAAGATTTTGGAATCCCACTGTCGTCACTTCCGATTTCTATAGCAATTTACTTTCATTTTGGATAGGGGTTACACTTTTACGACGAGACGGTAAATTGCATATTAATTAGAACTTTCATCAAAATGAGCTAATGAGGAAGTTTACATGTGTCATTTGATCTGTCAGAAATAAATACTGTCTACCAAAAAATGCCCCTCAAACTATACTCCAATGTCTTTTACTGTGGAAATCAGAAATATTCACTCAAAATTCCATTTCTCTTAACTACAGAAAGCAGATTGATATGACCAAACCAATCTATCTTTTGTTGAGGAATGTCATGTCTGAAACTATTTTCTCAGGATATGTTAAGTTGTCTCAGTGATACAAGTGACTTGCAGAAGGTACCAATTATGTTTTAGTTCGATATTTTACTGGGTTAAAAAGGGTTAAAAAGGGAGATTATTGAATTAGGAAGTACTAAATGTACAAAACGACAGAAAAGTTACGACTGGAACAACTTTTGGCTGGCCCTCTGCTTAATTATCAAGTATAAATTATATATGAATTAGTCATTATAAATATCATATTATAAACATTGGTCTCAAATTTTGGCACAAGGCCAGCAATTTCGTGGGAGGATTTAAATCGCTTTGATCGACCCCTGTGCTCAATTGGTACTTATTTTATCGACCCCGAAAGGATGAAAGGCAAAATTGACCTCAGTGGAGTTTGAACTCAAAACATTAAAAGGGACAAAGTGCTATTAAGCATTTTGCTCGACGTGCTAACGATTCTGCCAGCTCGTCGTCCTGAGTAGTATCGATATTAAAAAGAATATACTTATTATGAATATTTTTATAAATATTGTGAATTATTAATTATATTTTATCAATTATGAATTAAATAAAACGGTTTATTATTTAACAAAAATTTAGAAACTTATGACTCGAGGAGAAAAGATGTCTGCATCATTGTAGTTAAAGTGATAAGTGTAGAAATGAGAAAGGGAGGTATGATAAAAGAGACAGAGAATATATATGATGGTCCAGATATTGATCTGTCCTAATTCAGTCACTTTCAAGAGTGTTTTTGAAGTCAGGAACTTTGTTCTTCCAGTATTACAAGCTACCTTAACCAGTTTCTCCAAAATTATCAATTGTCAGAGTAAAACAAAAAAAAAGAAAAGAAAATTAATTGTTTGCATGCAATCCTGAATGAGAAGTAGAGAGTACAGCTGTACTGAACGATTTGAAAAACTAGTTGTTCCCATTGAAAGGATGGCAGCGTAAGCCAACGAGCTTGTCAAATAGAAAAGCCTCTCTCTTTTTCTTTCTTTCTTTCTTTCTTTCTTTCTTTCTTTCTTTCTTTCTTTCTTTCTTTCTTTCTTTCTTTCTTTCTCTCTCTCTCTCCCTCTCTCTCTCCCTTCTTTCTCTTTAATGCTATAAAACTTTTTACAGGAATATTTCAAGGCAATGACCTCTCTTTATTAATATTTGACATTTAATCCTTTAATGTGCGTTGGATATACATGTTTCTCGTTAAATATTAGGAGAAAAAAAGAGTATGAACAGTCTTTAGAGGCTTTCACAGACTGATGAGGTCAATAGAGACAGAATGAATGTGACTCGAGGAGAAAGTCTGGTTATGCTGTAGTTAGTATAGAGGTGAAAGAAACTAAGATAAAGCTGGAAAAAGATAGAGAAAATACTCTGTGGTCCATGTAACACAAGCCTTCTTTAGTTTTTTCACTCTTATTATTTTTTATACATCCAACCACGTGCTTTCACATAACCAACATTCTCACCCATATACCAAAACACGTGAGACCGAAAATGCCACAGAAGACCAATACTTCGGATAAAATTACAAACGAGGATATACTTAAAGAACTCAAAAATATTAACTCACACCTCATTACCTTAAATAACAAAATCAAGGTCTCAAATCTACTCGCCCGGGAAAGGATAAACAGTGAAGTCACTACTCACTACACTGATCAGGTTAGTAATGATTTACAACTTTTATGCACAACCCTCAAATCAATGTACATTAACAAACCTAACAATGAACAACAACCTCCTCGACACGATACTGTCGACGAATTAATTTTAAAACAAGAACAAATTAGTAA
>NC_068995.1:25539371-25540443 GCF_001194135.2 Octopus bimaculoides
ACTGGCCCCCACCGAACTCAAGAACAACACAAAATAATACCAGATCAAGAAACATCCCACTTACTAGAAATTCGAAACAAAAATACATCACATACAGAAATGTTACACACATCACTAACCAAAACACCCATAGACACCCACACACACATAACAATCTGAGGCAACAATACTACCATTCCCCCGAACCAATCCCATACAATCTCACAGACAGCTCATGCAGACAAAATTACAAACAACATTTTTTAGCCCCAGACCAGAGACACCAGGACACAGGCTGGAATCTAGTAATCAGGAAAAACCGAAGATATTCAATCTCTCAACCAAACTTCTTTCAAGCATAAATATAGACATCCTCTCAAAAGGGCTAAAATTCCCCCCAACTCCACGCAGAGCCAACCAAAATGAAGTGAAGGACAGTATAACAGAATTCTGTAGAAAATTTAGACTCAGAGAAGCATTAACCAATCACAACACTGAAGATGACTCACTAGTCAAAAACAAAAGTGAGTACATCCCACACAAAGGAAGAAATAAAAATCTAGATGAATTCTGCAACCACATTGAGAACTTCCCTTACCACACCATGCATAAACAGACAGTTAACTCAAACTTTAACACTACACAATGGAAGGAATTAATAGAACTTCAAAATAATGGAGATATTACGATTAAGGAAGCAGATAAAGGAAGTGCAGTTGTAATAATGGACACATTATACTATAGAAACCTAGTAATCTCCATACTTGATGACAATCAACACTATGAAAAAGTCACAAACTACATCCCACAAAAAATAATGAAAACCCTGTCCTCACTAATTAAAACACATGGAAATGAACTGACAACCAAGGAGATTGATTTTCTAACAAATTTCAAATGCAAGCCTAGCCTCTTTTATGGTCTGCCAAAAATACACAAAAGCCAGATCATAAATGAAACCATCAAAAAATCACCAAAGACGTACATACATACATACACCAAACCCGGGGGACCTAAAACTACGACCCATCATAGCTGGCCCAGCCTGTGAAACACACAGACTAAGTCTATTTATGGACATCCTCCTAAAACC
>NC_068995.1:25542611-25543425 GCF_001194135.2 Octopus bimaculoides
TATATATATATATATATATGTATACCACACACACACACACGTGTGTGTGTGTGTGTGTGTATGTATGTGAAGGCGCATGCTTCAATGGCTGGGATGTCGGGCTCACAATCAGGAAGTAGAGTTCGAATCACGTACCGGGCTCTGTATTGTGTTCTTGAGCAAGACACTTTATTTCACGTTTCTCCAAAACACTGAACTGTAGAAATGCGTTGCGTCATCACTGGTGCGAAGCTGTATCGGCCTTTGTCGTTCCTTTGGACAACATTTGGGGGCGTGGAGAAAGGAGAAGGAGGCTGGCGTGCATAGGTGACTGCTGGTCTTCCTTAAAGAATCTTGGCCAGATTTGTGTCGCGAAGGCTAACTTTCCATGTGCAATCCCATGATCATTCATGACCGAAGGGGGTCTTTACCTATATACATATATATATATATATATGTGTGTGTGTGTGTGTGTGTGTGTGTGTATGTGTGTGCGTGTGTATACATACATACATACATACATACATACATACATACATACATATATGTATGTGGGGGTGTATGTGTGTGTGCACAAAGCGCACAAAGAATGCCATGAATAATAGCATGCAAATATTGGGTTGGAAAAAACTGTTTGAATAGAAAAACGTTGCCTTAAAAAGGTGCTGGGGTTCAGCTGAATATTTACATGCTATTACATGTAACTTTCTCCGTATGCCTCAAGATATTCCTAAAAAAAAAAAATAGAATTAGTTCAGATTCTCTCAAAAGTTTATAATCAACAATATAGATAGATAGATACATAGATAGATAGATGGTTATATATACACAAACA
>NC_068995.1:25543435-25547653 GCF_001194135.2 Octopus bimaculoides
TGTATCTGTGGTATATATGTGCATGAATATGTATGTTTATGTATATATGTATATATGTATGTATGCCATTATTTAGAATATTTATTTAACAGTCACTTTTTTACGTATGACACCAATAAAATGTTGTCGCTGTCTAATAGAATTATTTCGAATTTGATCCGTAGTTTATCAGTTAATTTTCTAAAATAAACAATATGTAAGTATTATATATTCTGTCTTCAATTTTGTAACATAGTTTACGCATCACATTTGTATCAATATAGTGTTTATATGTATAAAATATAAGTATCAGTAGAGTACTGGAGTCGATGTAAGCAATGTTTCTCTATATAAATGTATACGTTTATGTGAAGCCAAATAATGTACGCTGCCACCACACACAAAGGTAAGGAGACGAGATCATATTTAAGAACGAATTAATTCGCTGAATTAAGCGAGGTTGATAGAATGCAGGTGACATATATCCTGACAATACCGAGGTGTGACCTTACAAATAGAAAAAAAGTAAATGATTAAAGTAGACAAAAAGCTAATCGATTCTATGTTTATCTTTTTATTTCAACTGTCTCCTTGCAACCACCTGTGTCGCTGGAAAACTAATTACCTCGTTTGGAAAGCATTGTAACCTCGATGAGCTTGGGACACAACGAAATTGGTTCGCGACTAGTCTTTTCCGTTTGATTAATTTATTTAGAGATGTTTAACTTATGCTTCTAACATAACTGAAAGATGCATGATATCCACCACTTCTCATCTATTCGAGTATTTACAACTGACATTTCACATAATCTTGGACATATTTCAACCGGTAACGTCAAAATTCAGATTTAGCGTCTAAACAAAGGTTTCTGATTTTATGCACAAAAGACAAAGTTTGCTCGGGTAAAATTGAACTCAGAACGTAAAGACTCGCAAGAAATATTCCAAGGCGTTTTATCTAACGTTCACTCGATTCCACCAACCTATCGATCTTAACCAATTAAATAACACCAATTTATCAGTTTATTATTTTCCACCCCTATTTGAACAAAGAAATAATGTTTGGAGAAATATAACCCGATATAAGCAGAAAGCTTATATCGTGGAAAGCTGATGTGAAATGTTGCCTCCATTTGAATCTGATCATCAAATATTTTAGTAATCAGTACTTATGGAGGACTTACATAGACTTATACAGGAGTTGAGGAGAGAAACCCATCATACCCAAACTAAGAAGACCTCAACGACCTGATCAGAGACCTTGGTTTCACAAAGTCCAATGCCGAGCTTTTGAGGTCGGGACTCAGGTAGTGGAATTTGTTACATGAAAGCGTGCAACTCGCAGGTCTGATAAAGAGCCGCCAAGATAGGCTTTACTCCTGCCACAATTTAACCGGATTGTTCCAGACAATTGGAATCGCCTTCAACCCGATGAGTGCTATCTCATCATCGACAAATCATCCAGGAACCTCAAAGCTGTGCTACTTCATAACATGTGTATCCATGTCTTCCTCTGGCTCATTCGGTGCAACTCAAAGAGGAATACAGATGTATCAAGATCTTGCTAAACACCTTGAAATATGAAGAGAACGGTAAGGAGGTTATCGGAGACTTCAAAATGGTGACCTTCCTGTTGGCTCCAATGCGGCTTTACCAGGTTTTCCTTTAAGACAGTAAGGACTTTCCCCATGGAAAGTATTGTTTCCTCCACTGCATATAAAATTGGACCTTATGAAACACTTTGTCACAGCTGTAGATAAGGAGTCTGCAGCCTTCAAAAAATCTTCAAAAACCTCTTCCCTAAGATGTCTGAGGCAAAATTCAAAGCCCGTGTCTTCATCAGACCACAAATAAAAAAGATTATAAAGTATAGAGTGCAAGGAGTTCCCAAAGAAGCTCATTAGGATGGAGAAAGCAGCGTTGAACAGCTTTGTCGCTCTGGTTCGGAGCTTTCTGTGGAATCACAAGGTCTAATACTATGTGGAGCTTGTTGAGACTCTGGTGAAGAACCACGGAAAAATGGGTTCCAGGATGTCCTTCAGAGTCCATATCCTTGAAGCTCATCTTGACAAATCCAAGAACATACAGGCGTATGACAAATTCACGAACAGAGGAGCAGGCGAGCGTGAATGAGAATATTCACATTCGCAGTTTCCCCATTGGAATTAGGTAAATTTTAGAAATGTTGTTATAGCAGATACTCTGTTCAATACCACAGATTTGTTTGTCAGTTGCTTGACCTTAATTACATGAGCATGTCCCTTTGTGGCTAACAATATGTGCATCTCAGATCATGTGTAGGAGTAGTGGGAAAGCGTCATAACCATGTGTTGAGAAGGATTCATTGGGGTTTCAATAAATATCGTAACGAAAGCAATGTTTGAAGGAAATATTAGCCATTTTTCATACTTTCTAGGGGTAAGCTACACAAGGACAAAAATCGTGTTACATAGTGTTCTTTCCTCAAGTCTTATAAAATGGTCTTGCAAGATTACTTTTCCTATTGCCAGAGAAGGAGTTTCTAACGTTTGTGACGTCAATAATTTATGCTAGACACTAATGAAAACATATAATACAAATTTAATACTGATAAAATGTATTTGCCACTCTCTCCGTTTACCGTTTCCACAACTCGTCAACGTCCATGCTTATTGCGAGTTATTAAATAAGACTTTACTAGAATAGGTGATATACTTATCAATACCTGACATTATCTATGTGTTTAGATTTAGTGCTACAGACCAGTGCTGTGAAGAGAAAATTATAAAACATATCTTAATCAACCAGTAAAAACCAGTGAAACCAGTGAAACTATTGAAATTCAAGACGTTTAGTTAAAAGTAAATTTTAAAAAGAATTCTTGGTGAGTAGAATGCGTTAAACTACATTTTCAAATAACACCAACTTCCAACCTTATTAGGTAAGAGTATTGCATGCAATAGACACAGATGCAACTAATGAATTTAACATTCTTGAAAACTGAATTTAGTGAATCCGAAAAAAATTTGTTCCTCCTCCCCAAATGGCGAATCACTGTAGTAATTTAGAGGAACTATGTTTTATGCGCTTACTAGAATATCTTCTAGAAAATCTTCTAGAATATCTTCTACTTGTTTCAGTCATTAGACTGCGGCTATGCTGGGGCACCGCTTTGTAGAATTTTTAGTCAAACGGATAGACCCCAGTACTTTTTTTATAAGCCTGGTACTCATTACATCGACACGGTTGTCAGGCGATGGTGGGCAGAAACACAGACAGAAAAACAGACACACATATATATCTTTGGGTGAGGGGTGGAGAGGGAGAGACAGAGAAAAAAGAAGAGGAAGGGTAGGAATATATATATATTCCTATCCCTCCTCTTCTTTTCTCTCTGTCTCCTCTCTCTCTCTTTCTCCTCTTCCTTCTCTGCCCTCTATCACTTTTCTCACTTCAACATGTACCCCTATCTGTTGCCCTTCTGTTTCTCATCCTTTAGGATTCTCCTCTCAGCGTTAGCCATACTGACATCTCTGCCTGGCCCTAAGGCCTTATTCTGACTATTAATTTTGTCGTTGTCCCTTGTCCGTTCACTAATGAACGTGTCTTGAATCACATTTATTCATGTTCATATGTCCACCTCTGCACTGTATATTTATTCATTTCTTGTTTGTTCGTTCACATTCTGTTGGTTTGATCCCCCCCAGGCAGCTTCTTATTATTGGTGCCACCAGAAGGGTATCAATATTATCATAAGGCGTGAAATTGCTTTTGACCTGCTGGCCGATAACTGATGAGGATTTGGTGACCTCCTGTGTCTGTTTTCCGTTTGTTTGTGAATTTGCTCAAAGCATTTATAGGTAATGACATGTATTGTTAAAAACAGTTGGATTTGGTGTCAAAGAGGGTTACGTGATGTTACAGTGGGTAGCATTGTTTGGTAAGCGAGAGGCATTACATCAGAAAGGAGAGTTTCTTTGGCTGCGTCGTTGGACAGGAGATTCGTGGCGACAGTGCGTCTGCATGTAAAATTAATGGGGCTTATGTGCATATGAGCTTGTGTGTGCACGTCTGCGTGTATGTGTATGTGTGTGTGTGTATGTGTGTGTGTGTATGTGTACGTATGTATAATAGTATGCACAGGCACACACGCATACACACACACACACACACACATATATATATATATATATATATATATACATCTACGTATGTATAATAGCATGCATAGGCACACAAACATACACACACGCATATATA
>NC_068995.1:25547724-25556891 GCF_001194135.2 Octopus bimaculoides
ACACACATCTACACACACGTATATATGTGTGTGTCAGTGTGCGTGCAAATGCCTATAAGTGCGTATGCGTGTGTATGTCTTTGTGTGTGTAAGTGAGTATATACGTATACTTGTATAGCATATTCGGGAGGCGTGGATTTGCGGGTACGCTAGCATGGGTAGTGTGGTGTTTGTATGTGCGGTGTATGTATGCGCGTGTGTATATATGTTTGCGTGGGGGGGGGGACATGCGCACAAGAATGTATGATGGTGGGCGTATAGGCGTGTGTAGGTTGCATGCACGAGGATGTTTGTGTGTGTACGCATATGTGATTGGATGCGCAACCATATATGGAGGCGGAATTAATGGTTTGGAAGGTGTACACAAGGCCATATGAGTCAGCCTATACTGGTGCTGGGGGTTGGTGGTTGGCGGCCCTGCTCATGGAGATTGATGACGGTGTTCGCGGTGCAGCCAGAGCAGGGGAGCAGCTGATCCTATGGTGGTATATCCGGATTGTCGGTGGCCAGTGGATTGAAGTTCACCATAAGGGCATACTTCTAGTGACAGAAGGGCATACTTCTAGTGAGAGTTCATATTTCCTGTTGGTGGATACTACAGGTTGGTAGAGGATGTGTAGACTTTTGGGGAAGCAGAGCTTGCAATTACGTGTGCTGGATGAATATGAGGTGTCCTGTTAACGATGGTCCATTTGATTTTGGACGTTTCATTTCAGGGGTCACTGAGTTTCCAGAGGAAGCGAGACTGTGAAGTGGAGTTCTCTTTGTCCCTGCATTTGAGCGAATGTATGTGCTGTGAGTATCTTCCCTTGAAATTGTTGGTTGTTATACCCGTATAGAACCTTATGGTGTCATCAGAAAGACACTGTCACGAAACTCCATGTGCAGGGCCGCCAAACACTATCTCCCAGCATCTGTGTAGTCTGACTCCCATGGATTTGTACATCCCTTCCAAGCCCTTAATTCCGTATCCATATACAGGGTGCGCATATGAACTCACACAAGCATCGACGTGCACGTACAACCTCTACACACACCTATACGTACAGTCTCATACACACACATACATTCCCGTGCACACGCTTCCCCCCCACACAAATATACACACAAGCACAGACATACACCGCACACACAAACACTACACCATCCAAGCTAGCATCCTCAAATACACACTTCTCCCACCGTATATGCATATGTACTCAAATATACATATATACTCACATACACACACATACGCACACATACACGCACAAATACGCATGTGTACAAACACACACACATGTATATGTGCGTGTACATGTATACATATATATATTCTGGCCTCTCTAAATTTCTGTTCATTCTTGACATCAAAGATTTATATACGGTGATCCCACACTATGAAGGATTTCTTGCGCTGAAACACTTTCTAGATCTTCGACCTGACCCCCAACCTGACACCTACACACTTCTTCGTCTGGTCGAACTTGTTCTCTACCTCAACTGCTTCTCGTTCGCGGGAGATTTTTACCAACATTTCTCGGGAGTGGCCATGGGAACGACAATGGGCCCTAACTATTCAAAACTTTTCGCCGGCTACGTTAAGACCCAAATATTCTCACAATTCACCGGTCCCACTCCTGAACTATACGGTCGTTATATCGATGACTGTATCGACGCGACCTCATTCTCCCGTGAGCAACTCCCCCCTTTCTTTCGTCCAATCCTTCCATACTACCATCGAAATCCTCCTACACTATCTCTAACTCTTCCGTCGAATTTCTCGAAATTTCCGAAAGAATACCACACTCCGCTCTCACTATCTCCATCCACTACACACACATTGACTCACACTCCTACCTTAACTTCTCCTCCTCCCATCCTACCCACACCAAGCTCTCCATCCCCTACTTCCAAGTCCTTCGTCTGCGCAGCCTCTGCAGTGACTTTGAGACTCAGTCTCAACTCATGGTTCTCCACTTTATCGTACGTGGATAGCCTGTCACAACCATCCACACTGCCCTTGCCAGGGCACGATCTGCGGCCCGTGCCTCTGTTCTTTCTCCTCGCACCCGCCCCTCCGTTGCCCGTCTCCCGTTTCCCTTCACCTACCACCCCTCCACCCTTCCCCTCCAACGCACTATTCCCCGAGCCTTTCAGCGACTCTAGCCACCTCACACCTCATACATCTTCCCCAACCGACCCCTTACCTCCTTCAAACGAGCCCCGCATTACCTCCTCGTCCACATTTTCTCACCTAACCCAACCTCCCAGCCTAGCTCATTCTCTTGCTCTCACCCATACTGTCGGAGCCTCGTGGAGCTTTAGGTATTTTCGTTCAATAAACACTCACAACGCCCGGTCTGGGAATCGAAACCGCGATCCTATGACTGCGAGTCCGCTGCCCTATCCACTGGGCCATTGCGCCTCCACACATACATACGTACATACATACATACATACATACATACATACATACACACATGCAGACATTGCGGAGCAAGAGTAAGAGAATAAAAGTATGAAATTTGAATTCGATTAAAATAGATTGCAAACAGTCTCACTTTTAAATTTGCATTTCACAGCAATGATAATTTTTTCTACAAAATTTTTCATGAGTCGAAAGCTCTCAGAAAATGTTAAGTAATAAATGTAAAAATTATAATTTTCTCTTCAGTTTTAACATTTATTAATTTTTCTTTAGAGAAAAAAAATGACGCACGATGCAGTATCTCTTCGGCTAGCTAAAGAAGATTTTACGAAGTTTATCTTATTCAATGACAACGAAACATATAACTCGACACCTTTTCAAACCAGCCTAATATTCACAACTATCTATACATTGAAATATCCCTCACATTAGTAGCTCGAATCCTGTATGCTATTCATGATAAGTATGTGGAGGTAGATAAAATTTCATTTTGGGGATAATATTTGTATTTGAAATCTCTCTCACGATTCTAATGCATAGTTGTCAAAACGTAGAATCGTGTAGTTATGTAGAATTACAGGGACGACGATATTTATAAAATATATTTTACTGCTTTTTTATTACCTAAACAAATTTTGTTTTGAACAAATCAAAATTTAAATGCAAATTTTTATTTGAATAGAAATATTTCGAGTAATAGACATATTTTGATCTCACAGAGAATTACAAGCTTAAAAGAGAATGGGAGGTGGTATATTCAAACGAACCTGATTTTCCAAGAACGCTAGATGAAATGAACTGCTTTCAAACAAATTGCACCCCATTACTTTTCCACCCACTCCACGGTATTTGTCATATGTCTTCACTAAATATTATGTTCCAGTCAATTTCGTTGCAAGGTTTCTCTGACCTTACTCAAATATTCTAAAACTGTTTTTGTTTCCGAATTTGAATCGGAAATATCATGATATTGGATATCTTAGAAAATTTCACTGAATTGCATGCCAATGATCATATCATATCCAATTAGTTTTAGAGGTTGATCGCCAAACACCATTTGCTTCACTAAGACAACAGCAAAAATGTGAACATATTCCATGTTTAAGTTATTAGCGTCATACTTCTACTGTCAGTCGGAAAGAATTTACTGTCAGTTTACAACGAATATAACAAATCAGTCAAAGAGGACATAAAACATTAGTTTTATTTAATAAAACATTTATTTAATAAAACATTAGTTTTACTTAATAACAGACCGTAAAATGTCTGATTGAGTACCGAGCACCATCCAAAGTTCTTGGTGAGCACATTTTGCGATTGTTTTGACTCACATTTAAACTAATTCCAAACACTTATGCAAACAAAACTCATACTCTATTCCTCATTCATTTATGTAAAATAGATAATGTTTCTGATGGTAAGGTCGCAAGTGATAACTGCGAGAGTAGAATGCCGAATTATTTAATTTATTATAATTAGTGCAATGTTATCCGAGTTTGCATTGCACTACGATCCAGTTAACCAAAACTTTATCCAACCTCTAAACACTTTTCTCCTTTGTGCAATCAAATCAGCATTTATGATCTGAATTAAATTTTTCTCGCCTCAAACATTAAAATAAAGCTAGAAACAGAGTTCTACCTGATTGCTATTCCGTAATACACAATGCTTCATATCGATATAATTTCATGAAAGCTGATTAAATAAATATTCTCAATCATTGATATTAAAGCTGGAAAATATTGTTACTTAGTATTACTTTGTCACAAACAGCAGCGTTAATATCAACAACGACGCTGACAAGCAGTATTTATACGTACTTCTAAGCAAATGGAAAAGACAATGATGGTAATAATGATGCTAGGAGAGACAACGAGAATACATTTAGTGACGAGCTGTGATCATGATGCAAATAAAGAGCAGAATATTGGTCATCAACGTGTTACTTTTGTTAGGCTTCATTAAACAATATACATTAAGTTACAACGTAATAATAGTGAGAGCAAGTAGGATAAAAGGATATATAGAACATTAGAAGTAATTTAAGAATAGACATTATTTTCTTACGAAGCTCATGTATAATTTAACTATAGACTATCAAACTATCTGTTTAATCACAGATCAACCTTGACGTATGATCAAGGCATTCCATCTGTAGCCATCCCCCCTTTTTCATGTATGCTTGAACCCTAACCCTGACCCAAAAATCATACTCCTAATCAAATCGAAATATCTCCTCCGTAGTTTAAGTGTTACTTTACAGTGATAACACCCACTTCACCCACTTCAAATTTACGTTTGAAGATGGTTCAGATAAACATTTTGAAATGATGTTTACAATGCTATGAAAGAATTCTTAAAATTATTCCTATAGGTAGTTGAATAATGCATTAACACTAGGTTTCGAGGAAAGATTTTTTCATATTGACAAATATGTCTTTTTCGCGCACTATGGAGAAAATAATTTTTTTGGTTAATGTGTCAGAAGCAAATCCCATTGTAGGCTCTGCCAGCCTGGTAATATTTGGTTTGAATTTTTTTTTTTTTTTGTAGGTCGGGCCCGGTAATGAAAGTAAGAATGGTGATAAAAATTTACAATTGCTTACAATTTTGAAGGATTTATTGCAAGGATGAGAAGAGGAGAGATATGTGCATTGGGTTAGCTGAGGTGGAATTTGTAGTCTGTAAGAGTAGACACACATCTAGAATAGAAGAAATAAATTGCAGACGTAACGCGTTAATGACCAACTTTAACAAACGACTAAATAGCCTCTTTTAGGGGCGAGGGTAATCTAAGATATAAAAAATAATCCCCAATCTTGCAGTAGAATTAATACTAAAGTTTATATTCCAGTATCTCAGAAAAATGCAGACCGAGCAATTGAGCAATATAATGAATTGTGAGACATTATGGTGTTGATGAAAGAAAATAAATATGCTGCGGCGACAAGCAGTGACATAACTGAGAACAAGATAGAATATATTACTGATGTTATATTTGTTTGTAAAGCACTAGGAATACCACCTTTTTGGCCACGTCCTTCAATCAGAAATCAATATGCGAACTAGTAAAGGTGGTGATGTTTTATGAATGGAAACTGAACCAATAACTTACGTGATATCTTGGAGATGTTCATCTCCTGAGATATGATATTACAGCGTCCGAATAACTTCTGTCTCGTAATCTAAACCAATATCTCTTTCAAACATATTATTTGAATAGTACATAACATTACAGTTCAACACTCCTATATTTTAATATATTGCACAAAAGCTTCAAACACCCTACACTGTATTTCATATTTAAAAATAGTGAATATACTTATACAGACTGTCATATCTAATATTTGATCTGTCTGTTTCTTTAAACTGTACAATAAGAGCCATTATAACAATAGCAACAGCATTGTCTCATACAACCTTACCTAACGTCTCTATTAAATTCTACAAAATATTCGATATTAGATTCTCTGATTTAACAATGGTAAGGAATTAATGGATTTTTATAGAAACAGATGTAAATATTACATAAACTACTCATCCTGTTAGAAAACAGCAGTATTCTTTTATGTAAATTTATTGATTAAATAGACAAAATTATTTTTTAAATCTCAAAAATGCCAAAATGTATTTATTTCTCAATGCCAGAAGAAATTCATTTGCCGTAACACAAACAAAGCAACATTATAATTTTTTTTTCTCTAACTACATATGGCGAATATATTTGTCGAGAAACATTAAATATTACAAACATGCGATGGATTTACAATATACTTAAACACATATACATTTGAACACGTTCAAGTAGTACTGATCGATAAGATTAGAACAAACATGAAATTTATAAATCTACCATCTCACTTAAAATACACATAACATTCGCATGCAAACATACACACACACACACATACACACACACACACACACACGTGCGCACTATTAACGTGTAAACTTCTTTTGAGTATGGATATACCTGAATTTGTGAGATTATGTTAATATAAGTACTGATAGGTGGTGAGCTGTTTTTTACGTTCTGAGTTCAAATTGCGCCGAGGTCGACTTTTCCTTTCATCCTTTTAGTGTCGATAAAGTAAGTAGTATTTGATTGATGGGATCGATGTAGTCGACTAGTCCCCTTCCACCAAATTTCTGACCTTGTGCTTATAGTAGAAAAGAATATTAGCACTGATTAAGGTGGCGATCTGGCAGAATCTTTTGCAGCATTTTGTCTGTCTTTACGTTCTGTGTTCAAATTCTGTCGAGGTAGCTTTGCGTTTCATCCATTCGGTGGTGATGAAATAAACAGTAGCTGAGTACCGGTATCGACTTACCCAATCCCCCAAAGTTGCTGGCTTTGTGCCAAAATTAGAAAACAATATTAGTACTGATAAAAGTGATGGAGAGATTTTTTTGTTTTTTGTTACTTTTTCAACCCCAAAAATTAAAACAAGCGAAAGAAGAAAAGTAAAAGATTCATGTGCATAAGATTATAACAAATTTATTATATAAGTAAAGGGCTGCTGATAAATCTTTATTTTACAGATTAGCTTTACAAAAATTAACGAAAAATGCGTAGACATTTATGAAAGTCGTATCTAGGTACTTAAAAATGTAACTAATATACACAACCCATCTGTGTGCATGTCTATTTATTATAAACATCCAACAAACTACTTTTCTGTCACTTGAAGTAAAGAGCGATTCGTTTGTAGGAAGTCTTCTAGACGCCGGAAGATATCTAGTCACCTTGCTCTTAAGGGATCAAAGATGACTACTAGTCTAAAGGTTTGGCCTTCACTACTGCTCACATCTGAAACCACCAACTTATCTTCTAGGCCCAAGAAGAGGATTCTATTGCGAGATATTGTGAAACAAATTTTCAAAGCAACTCGGTGACACCACCTGTCGATATTAGTACGCTTGGAGATGCTTACACCTCGTAGCTGTCGGAAATGGCTGTGAAGGCTCATACCGCCTGCAGTTGCAGTTCCAGAATTTCTATTACGCTGGAAATCCTGTCCAGAGTCTCAGGTTTCACCTAAATCAGGATCTACAGACTTATTCCAACCCGATTTTCCCCACCGAATCTTTTTATTTCTATCAACGATTTGATCAACAACCAGTTTTTTAGTTCAGCTGGTATGTTCTCAGCTTTTATCGTAATTGCTCTCTGTCCCAAGTAAATTGGTATTAGTATGAATTTCTCAGTCCTAATACTACTATGTAGTATGGTGGATTGCTTTTGGGCCAAGATCTCCTGTTGAAAATTCACACGTATACAATCGTATGACAAATAAATTCTGTCACCTCGGGTGCTTTTCAAGCAGGGCTCGACTTGTACACGATAGACACGCTCTAGTCAATGCCTTTTCAACAATATACATATGTATACCACCGTTCTAACGGTTAGCTCTGGCAGTTGTGATATCGTTTTCTCCGAGTTTGATAACGTGTTGTTCTGCATTTTCCAATAACTGATGTTTTTGTACGAAGGAACTAAATAAAAACTTATTGCAACACCAGCAAATGAATGGCTTTTTGTCTTGCATCTCTGATCAGCATCTCTGATCAGCATCAATATTTGTTAACATTGTTGTTATTGCTGTTCTACTGATTATTAATGATGTGGTGTGATAGTGGCTTCATTTCTGCTACTTCAGTATGCTGTTACACGAGCATGACGACGACAATTAGTTTCCCTCTGCCACTGGTAATTATGTGGCGGCAGGCGCTATTTTACGGCTATTAATACTAGCTTGTTTGATGCATCGTCACTGTTGTTGTTGTGGCTGTGGCTGTTACTTTGTTGGTGTTGTTGCTACTATCACATGTCGTTACTACTTCTGCAACATTAGGAAATGATAGCTTCACATCAACTTGCAATTCCCTCTCTTCGCTAGCTAGCCCGTATAAACAAAAGCGTAGAAATCATTTTGGAAATTCTGTTTCAATTTCAAAATTTCTTATTTCTTTCATTGAGTAGGTAACAAAGAGATCGGCTTAACAAGATCGAACGATATGCGATTTTTATAGCACATATCAGATAAGATATTAAAAGTGTTTACAGTATCCAGTTTTTCATACAACATATGAATACGAGCAACGAAGTACTGTCTGTACTTATAGCAGACCAGTCCACCTCTCACCATCAAACAAAATAAAGGAAAAATAATTCGAGTTAAAACCTAATATTCAGCCTAAAGTTCTTGAACGGGCAATGCTTATTTGAATTTCTTTCACAATAACCCAAAATGGTACGTGTGAAAAACCCACCAGCAGAAACAAACCCCTACCCGTTCAAAATGATGGATATTTAAATAAAAGGGCTGACCTTCACTACTTAAGCCTCCCGAAAAAGATATAAAAATGTCACAAATGGGTACTAGTGGAATATGTTTTTATTCTACATGTATATTCTACAGCGATACACTACCCACAAACATAAGTATATTCGTTTAAAATTTGGTAAAAAAGGTAACCCCGATGTAATTGTATCGCTAGACCTCACTAAAGCAGTTGACATTCTCAAGAAGGAAAATAATTATCAGAAATTGATATAGAAGGAATACATTTCGGAAACAGAAGAAGCGATCACAAAATATTCATTATCAAGAAAAGCACTGATAATGTAAACTGCAGAGATAGAACTGACTCGTGCAACACAAATGAAATAAATAACGAAACATGACAAATCTAAAATTCAAAACTGCAAAATGCTAACCAAAAAAAAAAAAAGGGGGGGGGGAACAAGATATGT
>NC_068995.1:25556901-25559962 GCF_001194135.2 Octopus bimaculoides
ATGGAATAAGTAGAAGTTATTATGAAAAGGGCATTCCAAGGGTGGAAATCATGACCCCGACACACTAAAACTAGATATGGTTTAAGAATTAAAGCTAATTAATCTTATAGACCTACGAAAATATCTTGAGATAAGACTCAAATGAAATAGTATCTGCAATAATCTCTATGGCTACAAAAAAGAAAGTGGGTGCAACCTGAAATCTGCTCAAATACCAGTATTAAAACCGATGAAAACAACATGAACAATATATATTCAGAAAGAAAAGATAGAAATAATAGAAAATAATTCTGAATCCTTGAGGAAATCACTAATAAAACAATACAAAAGAGAGATACACAAATATTACAGAAATATCGAACACTATTAGGTAAATTTGAAATCAAAGACCTCTTAAAAAGCGTCAATGATTCTTTGAACAAAAACATAGAATTGGGATCAATGGAGTACTAACTACAAATAAAAAGAAGAACGTTGAGAAGTGGTATGAGCAGTAAGGAGATCACCAGGATAAAGATTGATCAAAGCAGCTAATACAACATCTGAACTATTGTGGGTATCCATAAAAAATGCTAGATGTAATATAATTATTACAAAAATGAAACAACTGTAATGTACCAGGATATGGCAAGATTCCGAACTTCTTGTTAATCACATAAAAATAAAGTGAAAACAAAGAAGTTTAATGAGATGCTAATGGACTTACAGATAGCACTGAAAATAAAAGTATTTTAATCTCCACCAAAACTCCCCAAAATACAGAGTTATAATATTCTTTCCACAATTTACAAAGTCTAAGACAGAGAGCAAACTAATATCTAAGGGAAAACTGTATACTTTTAGAAGAGCTGAAAGAACGGTTAATGAAGTAAAAATCGAACACTGGCAAAGGAAAATGAAGCGAATGTGCATGCGGAAATAGACTATTGGAAGGTTTTTGACAGTATTCCCCACATGTAAATCCTAGACATAATAGTCAGGAATAACATAGCAACAGCAATAAGAAAATATCCGAGTAAATGGCAACAGTTTTGCAGTTACAGACAGAACTTTCTCATTTTGAAAAAGAATCCGAAGGATTCTCTCATTCTCTTTTTCTCTCTCTATTTCTCTCTCTCCCTTTTTTGTCTGGCATTGACTCCATGGATAGACATGTTAAGCAGAACTAGGAGTAGATACAAATACTCTGGCACGACAATCAACCATCTCTTGTATATAGAATGCAAATGGCAAACAGCTCAAAACATTACTGTAGGCATAGAGAAATGACCTACAGTGACCTTGAAGAGAGGAAAATTAAGAACATTATTATCTTCCTATACAAAGATAAGAGAATTAGACAAAACACTTAGGAAGCCATGAATCACACAGTGTATGACATATACAAATGACAAAAGATTTAGGAAGGAATATTGTAGACGAATTAGATTAATACTTAAAACGGAGCTTAATGAAAAAAAAGACTAAAAAGCTAAGAAGGCAACAATAATATAGCTGTCCCACTTCTAAATTATCGCTATAGTATTCTCAACGCAATGATAAAGGAACTAGCAACATTAAACAAGAAATAGAGAAAATAATGGCTGTATTTACAATACACTACCCCAAATGGGATATAGAAAAAATTATATTTACCACGAATACAAGGCAATATTGACTTTATACAACCAAAAGGATTACAAAATATCTATGGAGTGACTATTAAAAATATCTTATAGAGAATCATGGGAAATTAATGGAGAAAAAGCTACGAATTACGAACAAAACAAGACCATTTTCTGCTTTCAAGGAAGCCAACAAATACAAAACAGAAAACAATGACAAATAGCGATGAAGAAAAACACGGAACAAGATAAAATATAAGCTAAACTTGGATTTACAGAAGGCCATGTTGAAATGAATGTGAAAAAAGCCTCTGCGTCACCATACAGGAATGAATCTGAAGTGGCGACAAAAAATTCGAAATACTGTCTGAGAAGCACGGGACTCTAAGCAGAGACTTGAAGCGTTCTCGCTTGCGGCAGCCTCACTCTCACAAAACATCAAACTCATAATGAAAAAGAACACTATAACTGCTGAATTGGAGGATTGGTAAGAAACAGTAAACCATCTTGTCTCTGATTGCCCAATGTTAGCTAAGAAAGAATATTTCTACAGGCGTGACAGAGTTCGGACTTACATATACTGGAAGTAAGCCAACATTATGAAATACTAACAGAAAAAAATATGTTTTAGAAATGCATCAGCATAGGAATCCAGGAATGGCAAGGTTACAATATTTTGGGATTTTCCAATGCAGACAGATATGAAAATAAAAGATAATCGACCAGAAGCTGTTGTTGAGGACCATTAAGAAATGAAATGTCCCTCAATCAATAAATCAGACCAAACACATGATAATATATGACTGAAAGAAATAGAGAAAAATTATCCAATGTAAAATTCTTCAGATAGAAATAACTCGAATATTGGGCCTGAAAATCTTTATAATAATAGGTGCCTTGGGAAAGATAAAATTATGCAGACAAAAACACAAACCAAAGATTTACAGATTTGCATAAAACACCGAAAATAACATTGCAAAAGAAAGATTACTGAATAATAATAATAATAATATGGACAAGAAACAATAAATCATATTATATCTGGCTGCTCAGTCCTGGCTAAGAAGGAATATATTCAGACACGACAGAGCTGGGACCTATATACACTGGAAGCTATGCCAACACTATGGAATAACAACAGAAAAAAGATGGTATAAACACACGCCAGAAAACGTCGCAGAAAACGAGAAAGCAACCATACTGTGGGATATGCAAATACACACAGATAGAGAAATTAAGGCAAATAGACCAGATATAGTTGTCAAAGATCATGAAGGAAAAATGCTTTCTAATTGATGTATCAATACCAGCAGATGACAACGTTTCCCTAAAAGAAATGGAAAAACTTTCAAAATACAAAGACCTGGAAATAGAGGTAACTCGAATGTGGAATCTAAAAACAGAAACAATTCGTATCATAGTAAGTGCCTTAGGTATAATAAAAAAAATATTCAGAC
>NC_068995.1:25564344-25565778 GCF_001194135.2 Octopus bimaculoides
TATCATAGTAGGTGCCTTAGGTATAATAAAAAAATATTCAGACAAATACATAACAAAAACACCAGGACTTACAAATATATATACAGAAAATTGCACTACTGGGTACTGCACACATTCTACGCAAAACACTTTCAATACAGTAAACATAAGAGCACCACAGCAAACCACAGCACATACCCAAGGCGCGCAGAGCTGCGCTCGGTAGTGAAGTGAAAGCACGTTATAAAAATAAAACTACTGAACAATAATAATAATAATAATAACAAGACCGAACTTTCTGAAATGTAAAACAACAACAGCAATAGTAATAAATCTGAAAACTGATATCAACCGGCTGTACTTGAGGAGAGAGCAAGGTGAAAGAGGCTTAATAGCAGTAGAAGAATGTGTACAGATGGAAAGAGAATGTCTAGTAGAGTATTTACAGAGCAGCACAGAAAGACTACTAAAGGTAGTTAATAAAGAACAGGTGATGAAGTGTGTAATGGGAGAAAAGGACGAGAATGAAATACAAGGGGATCACGTCAGACAAATCGAAGAGAAACCTCTGCATGGCCAATTTTGGAGAGCTACTGAAGATAGATGTGGAATAAAATCCTGGGCCTGGTTAAAAAAGGGGAAATTAAAAAAAGAAACAGAGAGTCTAATAATAACAGCCCAAGATCAAGCGATAAAAACAAACAACTTGAGAAAAAGTATATATGGAGGAAATGTAACAGAGATATATAGAGCCTGGAATGAGAGAGTGCCACACATTGTGACAGAATGAGTTTTAAGTTGGCGCAGGAAGAATACAACAAGTGGAGGAACGTCCACGTTGTAGAAGTTTTACAGTGGAAACTGTGCCAGAAGTGGGGATTGAAGCTGGAAATACATGATACAATCGTCGTGTCGAAAGAATACTGGAGTCAGAGAAATGTAAGATTTTGTGGGGCTTTCCTATTCAAACGGACAAGAAATTAGAAAATAATAGACCAGACATATCGATTATAGATAAGAGCGAAGTTGCTTACTTATCGACCCATCATTCCCCTTTGATTTCATGATCGTAAAGAAAGAGGAAGAAAAACAAGAAAATTCAATCCCTTAAACTTTGAAATAGGAAGAATTTGGAGCATGCAAACAGTAAAGGTTGTACTGTAATATTTGGTGCGTTGGGAACAGTAATCCAAAATATAGACAAATGGCTGAAGGAGATTGGAATGGAATACCCTGTAGAGTTCCTATAGGAAGTTTGTCTCTTATGGAGAGCAGGGATTATCAGGAGGGTTCTAAGCACTTGAAAGACTGCTGAAAACTTGTGGATACCTAAGGTTACAGGTACTAACTCCCTATCCACATAATTCCTACCAGGAATAAGACCGAACCTGAGCCAAACCAAAGTAATAATGAAGATGATGATGATGATGATGATGATGACGACGACGACGTTGA
>NC_068995.1:25565788-25571590 GCF_001194135.2 Octopus bimaculoides
GAATAAGACCGAACCTGAGCCAAACCAAAGTAATAATGAAGATGATGATGATGATGATGATGATGACGACGACGACGTTGAAAAAAAAAGTTGAAAAACTACAACTCCTTAAAAATTGAGATTACGAGCATGTGGAGTATGAAATCTGTAAAGACTGTACCGCATTAGGTACTGTGAGCGATGAAATAAACAGTAGACAAAGGAGATGGAATGGAATGTCCTGTACACTTGAGAACGTTTTCCTCTTAGGAGTAGCAACAAGATCATCGGAAGAGTACTTACTTGATATCTTAATATGGATATGTAAGGTTACAAGTAGTAACCCACTGCCCACACAAATTCAACCAATCCTGAGTCAAGAAGATAATAATGATAACCATAGATTTATTACATGCCTTACATGACAAACAAAACTTTGAAATTAATATACAACCACCACCATTCCACAAGAACCAAAATACGGGTGTAAAGATCAACTGATGTTTAACATAATGGTACTAGAAAATTGAGTACTACATGGATTGATTACCGAAACGCTTTTGATAGTGTTCCCCATTAATGGATTATGAAAACAAGAGGGACATACATCTCTCGATCAATTTTTAGCTCTATTCGACATGTTATCACAAAACAGACAGCCCTCTTTAAAGCCTGCTGTGACGGAGTCGTGCAATTAAGCAAAATCAAAATATACGTTGGAATTTTCCAAAGTGAATCTTTTGTCTAATATGATACTCTTTTCACTTTCTAATCAACTGAGTAACAACGGGTATGTATAGAAACTAACAAACTGTAACAGCTTCGAAAACAATCACTTATTCTTTATGGATGACCTGAAACTATATACTAGAATTATCTTGACTCAAGAATTTTAACAACTGTGAAGCAGTTTAACAATATAGGAAAGGAATTTGGACTTGAGAAGTGGGCAAATGCGATTTGAAGATGAGAAAATTCGTTTCAATATCATCCATCAAACTTGACATAAACACCACTAAACAAGAAGTGTTTTTTTAGGGTAATTATAAATATCTAAGTATACACAAGAATAAATGAAGTCAACATACTTAAATAAACGAAAAGCTCTGAAATAGCTATTATGGAAGACTAAGACTGGTTCTGAAAACTGAGCTCAATTCTAAAATTTGTAGTGCAGTTGTCATCAGCTTAACTCTACCTGAAATGAAAAACAGGTTTCAATATCAACTAGTCATGGCCGTGTAGTAAGAAGCCTGCTTCCCAACCACATGGTTCCGGGTTCAGTCCCACTACGCTGCACCCTGGGCTACTGTTTTCTACCTCGGGCCAACCAACACCTTGCAAGTGGATTTAGTAGACGGGATCTGAAAGAATCCCATTGTATGTGTGTGTGTGTGTGTGTATTTCTCCACCCATCCTTCATCATCGCTTGACAACCGGCGTTAGTGAGTTTACGTCCCCGTAACTTAGCTGTTCGGCAAAAGATACCGATAGAATAAGTACTAGGCTTTAAAAAATAAGTCCTGAGGTTGATTTGTTCGACTACAACCCTTCAAGGCGGTGCTCCAGGATGGCCGCAGTCAAATGACTGAACAAGTAAAAGAATAAAAGAATAAAAGACTAATATATCTGACCTTCAGAGAATGGAAGGAAAACATGGAAATTTTTCACTGCAAATAAAATGTATCGCATTAAGTCAGATATTGACCATCTCTAACTGCCGAAAAAAGTAGGTGCAAGAGGACTCATCAACTTCAATTCTCCAATTAAACAGCTACAAATGGCTTGTTAAGATATTTAAACTAAACCAGAGATTGATTGCTTGTATTAGTAAAAGACCACGAAAACAAGACTCTATTCCGTAAAGGGAAATATGGAAGTTATCTAAGAATAGGAAACAGAAATTGCAAATGAAGCTAACCAACTGACAGCGAAGGCAGCTAGGCAGCTAGAATCCAAAGGACTAAAGCAAATAGTAAAATAGAAAAAATACTTTGCAAGGCCAATATCTACTTCGCACCAAGGGTGACGATGTTGACCATCCATACCCCTGTGAGTAGCTGCAAAGCTCAAGGTTAAAACCTAAACCGGAGGGATTTATCCTGGATGCACCAGACCAGAGTTTATTTACAACAAAATATCAGGCAAACATCCTTACAAATGGAACAAACCCAAAAGGCAGGATATGTGAGGAACAAGTCGAAACAATAGATCAAATAGTTTCAGAGTGCTCCACATTGACTCTGAAATATAAAGCTGGGCATGGTCGGATTGGCTAATACATATTCACTAGACATTATGTAAGCGTTACACTGCACACAAGCCTCTAGAGGCGTCAGTCAGCATGATATTATAGTTAAAACTTGTAGAAATATAATATTCCTATTCATTGAGATGTCTATATCATTTAATAAAAGTATGTCTGCTAAACAGTATGATAAATTTGCGAGGTTATTGGCACATTCCCCCTTGTGTTTGCATTCAGAACAACAACAACAATAACAATAATAATAGCAATAATAATGATAATTTTTCTTTAGTAACCACTGAGGGTCCATATAAAAGATTTGGGACAGTACAGGACAATACATAATAGAGTTGGATTGAATCGTGTAAAGAAAGAATAACAATAAAAATATAATTAAGAAATCCCCAAAAGAGGGAGAATTCCAAGGGCTGCTTGTGGAAATCCTACATGTGCCCTCTCCATTTTTTCTACCCTCGATCTAGAAGTGCATGCTTACAGTAAGTCCGTTCACTCGGGCCATTCGCACTGCATTCTCCCACCTTTTAACAAAATTGCTCTACTCTCACTTTCCTTTTCAAGTAAAAAAAAGTTGATGAGGGTTTCACCAAATAGGGAAGTGTCTGTCTTCAGCCCTTTCAACCTGGTCCATCACACAACCTTTTTCGCTGAGGGCACCAAAGAAGCACTGCCTGCTTTGCTGGTCGAAGGAAGACGGCAGGGTGTTCTTCACGATAGACTCAGCTGATAGCCGGACATGTACTACAAGTAACAGCCGGTGTTAGGCATAAACCCACAAGTCAGCAATGTTCGGGCAATGGAAGAAAGCTGCAGAAGTTTCGTCGCTCTGCACACACCTCGGGTAAAACCAGCTAACGGCATATCCGTGCCTGTAGAGTTTATTCCGAACCGGCAATACTCCCCGGTAGCTCTGCCAGGCCAGAGAATTCTGGAAGTTATCCATGTGCCCCGGACCGAATGTCTTCCGAAACAGACTAGCCAATTCATTCTCATCGACGTCCAGAGTTTCCCCAAGAATGCTGTCACACTTGCCCGCCACTAGCCCTTTATATGCCACCTGAGTGGAACTCCCACCGACCTCATTGCCACACTGAGAGAGAACTGTGAGTGTCTGACGATATTCTAGGTATCAGGCACCTGTCTCGGTCTACGCTTGATCCAGGACTGCAGCTGAGACAAAGAAACAAGCAGTGGAAAATCGCGTCTGACAAACGGTGACTTCATCTGCTCACCGTCTAGGAAGCTCTGGAGATGTCGCAGCCTCAACGCATGTCTGCGCATCGGCAGCGACAGTATGCCCAGCCTTCCATTCAGCGGATGTTGACAGCAAATGAAACGTCTGGCCAGTGGAACACGCCCTTTCCGCAGCAAATGAAAGAGTAGGCGCACCAATTTGGTTAGATGTTAACTGAGACAACGCACAGCGGTCAAGCAACGTTATATGGCGGAGGCGATGTATGCATTCGCCACATCTACCCGAGCTTTCAGGGATGGCTTTCTCTCAACCCGTTTCTGGGTGAGATTGGCATCCCAATTCGTCACCTTGGCCCAGTTCTTCTCTACCTGGTGAACTGGATCATACGAGACTCCGAGCAATTGAACCGATCCTTCCGTCTATCGTCCCACGACGCTGTTGGAAGACATGGACCTGCCTCTCCAGATACCGAGCTGCAGGCTCACTGACTTCTGGTTAATTTTTGCTCCTGTCACTGCCTCGTATTTTTTAGAGCAATACCGACACGCTTTTTGTGCCTGCTGTTCACATTATGACGGTGAAGTCTGCGTATACTGACACGGCTCTCCCACGTCCTAATTCGCACGGGATGCCTCTAAACGCGTCCAATGTCCACTGTAATGACTCAAGAGCCAGTACATACAGAAGAGACGAGAGGGAACACCCTTGATGGACTGAACGCATGATGTTGAATGGTTCCGATAGGTAACCATACACCCAAACTACCGAGGAAATGTCGCTGTACATTACAACGATCCAGCTACAGAAAACGGGACCGAAACCGGTCGCCGTTCTCAAGTATTGTCGACTCTATCGAAAGCTTTAGATTGATCTTAATTGATCAAGGCCCAATCTATGCCAGATAACTTACCCACTCTGTCTATGAAGTATCGCATGGGGTGGAGGTTATCGAGGACGGATCTTAGCTAAAATTTTAAAATCTACTTTCAGCAGCGTTATGGGCCTAAAATTTTCAATTTGATCCTCCATTGTTTGTGTCCCTTTTTAGCAGTGCCACTGCTCCTCGACTCACAGAATTGGTAATTCTCCCATTTTGTTGTCAGTTGCAGTAGATATCTGCTAAAAGGTTGCCAAACACGTCTGGCATATAAAAGTAAAACTCATAAAGTAGACCGTTTAAACCCGGGCGATTTCCCCGCCCCCCGTGCAACTCGTCATCGCGTATTGCGTTTCCGCGGCTGTTATCGGCATTTCGCAACACTCCGCTTCACTTACCGAGAGTCGTCGAAGTAAACACTGAAGCCCATCCTGCGTTCCGGACTGCCATTGATCGCAAACAGTTGTGTGACGATCTTCTGAAACGCTGCACACATCTGCTTGGGCTTAAGTACCATGCACCCATTTTGGTCCACCAAAGACCGAATTGTGGTTTTCTATCTACGTTACATCTCTTCCACTTGCGCCAATCGAGCGGCTTTCGTTCCCTCTCGTCTTAGAGCATGCACCTTAGCTCTGACAATGCATCTTTTGTGCTCAGCATTGAAGAACTGGTCCAGGGCAAATGTTCCGGCCAGCACGTCGGTTGCAATGTCTTTCCTAAGCGCCTCTTCTGAGATTCTAACAAAATTCCCTTCTATTTTATTCCTTTCAATCTCTAATACCTTACTGAACCTTACTGATTCTATTCTAATTGCCCTTTTCAAGGCAAGCCACTATTTGTTGTCGATTGCCCCCGTCAACGCCCGCTTAACTAATCTGGTCTCTGTAAGCTTGGTAAGCCGGGAGAATTCTACATTCGTATCCGTTTCGGTAGCAGAAGAATTCCACCCTGTCTCTGACCCACCGCGCGCTCTATACAGTTTGGCAAAGTGCCGCTGAAATACCGCACACATGTACTTGAATTCGCGTAGCAAGAGTCCGTCTCTGCTTGTCAAAGACCGAGTTGTGGGTTTGTTGCTGCGTCGAACCTCCACCATCCGGGCCAATAGGTTTGTTGAGCAAGCGACTGTGTCTCCAGGGTGATCCCAGCCCACGAACCTTTATACAACCCACTCTTAAACCCGCCAACTTGATGGAAAAGCGTTCGGAGAAGAAAATAAAGGTGACTACTTCTGCGTTGGATGTCAACTGGTTTGACCAACATATCCTTTGGGAACCTCCTTAAAAGATTACTCCTGGCTTTTTCATTAGGGGTTCCCACGCCGTGAGGGAACCTCTCCCTGATGCTTTTACAGGTTTCCATCGACATACGTACTCTCACCAGTATTTCTGGCCCTTGAAAAGTGTTGGTGCAGAAGACCAAACCCCCATCTGTCTATCTCTTTCTCTCTCTCTCTCTCTTTCTCTCTCTCTCTCTCTCTCT
>NC_068995.1:25571867-25573135 GCF_001194135.2 Octopus bimaculoides
TCTCTCTCTCTCTCTCTCTCTTTCTCTCTCTCTCTCTCTCTTTGTCCATCTATCTATCTATCTACTTATCTATCTCTCTTCCTCTCTCTTCCCCTCTCTCTCTCTCTCTCTCTTTATCTATCTATCAATTTATCTCTCTTCCTCTCTTTCCCTCCCCCTTCTCTCTCTCAATGTCCATACTTCATGCTATGAGGACTATCAATTCTTTGTTGTCCTCCTCACTAGCACGAAGTTTTGTGTCTGAGTGTTTTTTGTATCCGTTATTTCCCTTTCTTCAGATGAAAGTGCAGCTGATGCTTTTGCTGCTGGTGATGGTTTTGCTGCTGTTGTTGCTAGTGTTGGTGTTGTTCTAGCAGTTGCTAATTTTGCTGTACCTGTTATTAATGTTGCCGTTTTTGCCGGGGTTGGTGCCGCTTTTGTTGTTCGCTATTGGTTTTGTTGGTGTGCCCTTTGGTGTTGTGCTCTTTGGTTGTTGGCTGTAAGTGATCCTATGGTTCTCTGTCTTCTGTCGAGAGAAGTGGCCATCTCCCCACTCAAGTGGAACTCTGTCCCTCAACTGTAACATGCAGCTCCTCCTCTGCCAGAAGGCGAATGAGGTCTGGGATCTTGTGGATAGATTCTGCTTTGTTGTGGAGTAAAGCTTCAACACTAATCCTAAATCCAGTTTTCACGACAGTTTCGCTTCACCTCCAGGATGCTGTTACTCACTTCCAAGACTGAGCATACTAAAATCCACCAGATATTCATCTTAGGTGGAATCTCTGAGATCTACACTCTTATCAAGTTTTTGGTGGCCAGAGCTTCTCTGCAACTGAAACCCGCAAATTGATTGAGCCTCGCGATATGCTATATGTCGAACATTATGTCTTTCGGTGTTTCTTATACGTTTGTCTGACACGCTGTCTCTGGCCGTTTTGTGTTTATTGGAAAGCATTTATGTATTACTGTTCTCTCTCTCTCTCTTTCTCTCTCTCTCTCTCTCTCTCTCTCTCTCTCTCTCTCTCTCGCGCGCTCTCTCTCTCTCTCTCTCTCTGTATTTCTGCCAATACATTGCGGGAGAGGGATGACTATGTCAGCCCATGAGTTTTCAAGTCTCATCAGTTTAGGCCACCTGAGCCAGAGGTATATTTTTTCTAAAATGTTCATACTAAACAGTTCAGTTCCTTTTGCAGCCATTCCTGCAAATGTACTGTTGTTGTTTCTATTGTTATTGTTGATATTGTTATTGTTATTCACGTTGATGCTGTTGCTATTTGTGTTGCTGTGGT
>NC_068995.1:25573145-25574299 GCF_001194135.2 Octopus bimaculoides
GATATTGTTATTGTTATTCACGTTGATGCTGTTGCTATTTGTGTTGCTGTGGTTTTCTGTGTTACTATTGCTTTTGTTTTTCCTTCTGTCGTACTTTTTGTTGTTGCATTGGTGATGGTGGAGATGATGGTATTGGAGGTGGCCGTGTTCGTAGTAGTGTTGTTGTCGTTTTTATTTTATTTGTTTTTGTTTTTTGCTTTGTTGGTTGATGGTTTCAGTGTTGTCGCTTTCGTTGTTGGGAAGTCAATTTCATAGTTGCAATTTAATTCTTCCGCTGTGTTGTTGTTGTTGTTATTGTTGCTGCTGCTACGACTGTTTCTTATCATGTGTACTCTATAGAACTTTGGACTTTGTGAATGTTCACTTTCCCTTCCATGTGAAGGCTAAGGACGAACGACTCTGATGCGTGTTGCAACTCTCTACTAAAGCAGCCTCTAACTTCTTCCATGACATTAGGCAAGGCAGACATCGCCATGTTTGTTATTAAAGAATTATATTTGAAAATCAAAATGAAAATTTTATTTTTAAATTTGAGCCCTCAAAGTGGTGGAAACAAATAAACAACGAGCCCCACATAATGCTGATGGCTTTGACAAACGTTTCGTAACAAAATTTCAATAATTTACACCTTTTGAAGACACAAATAGACAGATAAGCTTATGTACAATATGACGCACGTGCATCCGCCACGAATAATAATATTAATAAACCTTTCTACTATAAGCCTGAAATTAATAACCCTTTCTACTATAAGACTGAAATTTTGTTGGAGAGGGGAATAGTCGATTACATCAACCCCGATGATTCATTGAGGCTTAATTTATCGACCCGAAAGAATGAAAGGCAAAGTCGACCACGGAGGAATTTGAACTCAGAACATAGCGACAGGCAAGATAACGCAAAGCATTTCATACAATGTGCTAACGATTCTGCCTGCTCACCGCCTTAATAATAATAATAATAATAATAATAATAATAATAATAATAATAATAATAATAATAATAATAATAATAATAATAATAATAAAAAGATGGTATAAACACACGCCAGAAAAGGTCACAGAAAACGAGAAAGCAACCATACTCTGGGATATGCCAATACACACAGATAGAGAAATTAAGGCAAATAGACCAGATATAGTTGTCAAAGATCA
>NC_068995.1:25574945-25576477 GCF_001194135.2 Octopus bimaculoides
TACACACTAGGTAACACTTTCCTTATATCACACAGATGTTGATTGTCTGTACCTACCTAGGAGTAATGGGAGAAAAGTTATGATGCAGGTAGAACTGTGCTATAACACCTCCACAATAGCAATGAACAAGTTCTTATCCAGTACAGAGGACCCGATGCTGCGACTTGTGTGCAAAGATGAAAGCAGCAAAAAAGTACATTCTATTTCCATGGGAGCTTGTAAATTCGCAAGGGAACTTGGCATTAATCCTGAAATATTTCAAGAACCTGAATCCACTGCCACAAAACAAGCAAAATGGATCGAGCAGACTGCAAAAAAGAACGGGGGGGGGGGGCAGAAACTGAGGAGCGGTGGAGCCAGATGCTTCTGCATGGACAGTGTATACTTCGAAGTCGAAATGCTGATGTAGATCAAGCAACAATCCATTAGTGGCTGAGAAGTTCAGGACTGAAAGCAGAGGCTGAAGGTTTCATATTGGCAGCACAAGATCAAAGCTTGCTCACAAAAAAACTACCAGGCTAACGTTCTTCAAAACGATCCTGACCTTAAATCCAGATTCTGCTACACATTTGACGAAACAGTAGACCATCTCGTCTCGGGATGACTTGTGCTGACACCAAACGAATACAAAAATCGTCACGAAAGTGTAGGACAGTATTTACACTGGAAAATATATAAACACTACAAAATCAGCACTCCTTTTTACTGGCATGAACATTATCCTGAGCCAGTCGCTGAAGGTAAAAATGTCACTATCCTATGCGATTTTCAAGTCAACACTGATAGAACGATCCAGGCTAATCGACCAGATATAATTATTAAAGACAGAGAAGAAAATACTTGTAGACTAATAGATGTAAGTGTTCCTACTGATAAAAATATCTCTGTGAAAGAATTTGACAAAGTAAGTAAATATAAGGAACTGGAAATTGAAATACAAAAGATGTATTAAAGTGAGAAATGCATAGCGGTATTTGGTCTGTCTTCATGTTCTGAGTTCAAATGACAAGACTGTGTGGAATACGAGAGGGTAATGTAAAAGTGATACCAGTGGTGATCGGAGCGTTGGGCTCAATCCCACTGAAACTTCAAAACTTCTTAAGGCAACTAGAAATCCCATGCAAAATTGATGTCTTAAAAAAAGAAGCCTTATTAGGTACAGCGCACATCTTAAGGAAAGTATTATCTGTCTGAGGTCCTGGTTGTGACTTGACAGATGTCTAAAGACTCCGGTGCATTTTTGCCTATACGGTATTACGAAGGAATAATAATGATAATAATGATTTAAAATTTTGTCTCAAGGTCAACGAGGGAAAGGGCATGAGTACTTAATTTATTGACCCAAAGAGGATGAAAGACAAAGTCGACCTCCACGAATTTGAACTCAGAACGTAAAGACAGACCAAATACCGCTATGCATTTCGCTCGGCGTGCTAACGATTCTGCCAGCTCACGCCTTTAATAATAATAATAATAATAATAATAATAATAATAATAATAATAATAAGAAGAAGAAGAAGAAGAAGAAGAAG
>NC_068995.1:25576487-25580800 GCF_001194135.2 Octopus bimaculoides
AAGAAGAAGAACAACAACAACAACAACAACAACAACAACAACAACAACAACAACAACAACAACAACATCGACAACAACAATAATAATAAACTGGGCTTAGTTGAATAACAACTTAGACGCGTAAACGTATATTTCTATCGAAAACATATCAGATATCATTAACAAAACCAAAACTAAAGCCAAAATTAACAAAAACTGAAGACTGTTATAAGAATCGCTGTATCTACAAGTGAAATGTGTGGTTATTACAGAAGATGCGTATTGGTGAAATAACAAATAACATGTGCAGAAATGAGGTCAGCATGTAGGACAAACAAAACAGCTGAATGAACTTTTAAATATAAACAAAACAAACTAAACGCTCCCATTAGAACAAATGACACTAATTATACTAAATGTATTACACATGCTTATTACACACAGAATGAAATAGCACGCACACATATACACACACAAAATAGGGAACGGATAAACACACGGGACAAACAAGACTAAGCAAAACGATCCTTTTTATACAAGCAAACAAAAAGTTAAATGTAAATAAACCTTTCAATTTAAAAACAAATTGGCAATACGTTTGGATAAATTACCCTCATCCGGATCAGAATATACCACGAATTTCATCGCGTGAGATAATAACAATAATAATACAAAAATTATGCTATAATATGTGGCTTAGAAGCACTGTTCTGTTAAAAGATTAACACCGAACAGAAAGGCCGCTGACTTTCTGCTAGCCGTGAAAATGAAAAGAAATTTATAAGTAATTATTAGAACGATGAACATTTTATTCAACATTCATGAGCACTATAACAGACATAAGAGCTATGGAGAAAAATATTTGTGCACGGAGATTTATAATATACAATGAAGTCAAAGAACGTGAAAGACAAGGACTTAGATAAAATATATACTAAAAATAGAACACCTGACAACACATAAAAACAACCCACTACAACAAACTAATGAATGCATTACAACAAAACCTATCGTATACAGAAAATACAATTCAGTTTAACGTAAGTAATATAATGGAGACAATGAACGGGACAATAAATGAACCCTAAAAAAGTGAAAATAACACGGAATCCACTGGGCAAGAAACAAAACTTTGCAGCAAACACTCACTCAAATATTCAAACGCACGAATATATCCTCAAACCTTCAACAAATGGGAACCAGAGGAGGATATAAAAAAGACAATAAATCAACAAGAGACCATTACGAAATCCATGAACAAGTATAACGAAAAAATTTGTCCAAGCTACAAATGGATAAGCTGTTCTAGGAAATAATAAAAGAGACATTCAAAAATTTTGCCAACAACAAACAACCCAAATATCTTAAAATTGAATGATCTGACTTATTTAAACTAGCTGCTAATAGTTTTAGACCATCAACCAAACCGTACTCCTCCTAAAAATAGAAATTATAAACATATATGAAAAGCTAACCTTTGCTTAGTGAAATGGTACAACAAGTTCCATCCTGAAATAGAAAAAAGGGAATCTAAGTAACAAAGAAGTAGTACATACTCTCAATAAAAACGAACACAATTTGGAAGCCAAAGGAAAGGTCATAGTAATTATATCAACAAAAGCAAGCAACAGGATAAGATGGTCTGCAATACATAATTCCAGGTAAAAAAGGAATTTTTTTTCGAAACCAAAGATATTCCGCAGGAACATTAATTTAGAATGTAAACGGACTAAGTATAGCAAATTATTTTATCCGACATCTCCTGATTATACTAGCTTGCCTACTGTTAAATACACTTTTGCAAAATCTTTTTTTTATATATCATTAGTGTATAAATCAAAACAAGAAAAATTTTATTCACGAATAGTAAAGAAGAATGTTGTGTATAATTCCTTCTTCGTATCCAAGTAATAGTTCTTAAAATTAGTGCAAGCATACAAGTTGTACTCATTACACTACCTTTTTTTTAAGCAATCATTCCACATTTTCTTTTGAATCAGGTAGCTATACAAAAGATCGTATACAAAGGATCGTATTCATTATAGAATATCATAATTCTTATTCATGTCTTAGAAGAATACGTACAAATTTCCAATTTGTTCTATTAGATTTTTAGTAATTTACAATAAAATAGTACGCTTTACTAAATAATCCTATTAATATTTTTGTATTTGTAATATTATAGTTTTAGAAGTAGAGGCATTGAACGAGCTATTCAATACTAGTAAATTTAATGGAATGTTTATTTATTTTAAGTTTGTGATGCTTTATGATTTTAACAAAGCTGTAGAGGGTCATCCAACGCAGGATTCTCTACAACTTCGCAACCATTTCACTTGAAATATTGGTCAAATCTACTTAAATCACATTCATTCGCTTTTTAAATAGATAGTACTCACTAGGTAATACTTTCCTTATATCACACTTATATAAAAGAAAATCGTAGTTTTATATGATGAAACGCCTGGATTACAGGTATGTTCAATCTAGACTAATCTTAGGCAAAACGACAAAAACGTTCAGACGATGAAAATTACAGTGAGCTATATTTTAAGAAAAGAGTTTTTTACAAGATAAGATTCAGAGACACAACAGAAATAAGAGTTCGAAGATATTTTTTGTTGAAACAAAATTAAATGGGTTTACTCTGTTTTCTTGATAAAAAAAATTCCCGATGATACCCTTATCCTTATATTCAGAAACTTCTTTTTGCTTTTAGGATTTTGTTTCCTTCCAAGTATTGGCGAGTGAGTGACCAAAAACAATCTGCTTACACCTTCCAATCTATAAAATTCTTATTTCATTCAAATGCCATTTCCATGTTTCTAGGATCAAGAAATACACTTACGATATATTTTTCTAATTACAGTTGACAATACTGATTTCGTCGCACGGACAAAGCTGGTGGAAAGGACAGGATGCATGGCTCAATTACTGCAGCGTATCAGAAGGCAAATAATCCTATGGAACTCATCTGGAGGATATGCTCGTGAAGTATAGACGTTTGTAATATCCTTTCAAAGTCCAAATATTGTGTTCACCCAATAGATTGCAAAGAAGAATTTGACGATCAGTACTGATGCAGATCTTTACCAATAATTCATTGAGGGTCTGCTGCTGTCGACAGCAGATTTCGATAAGGTTATTCTCTTCCCTGACATCTACAACGGATAAACAGTGACAAAGCAAATATTCCAATCAGTATTTTATTACAGAAACGTTAACCATGTGCAAAGCGGACGCTTTCTACTTCACAAATATACAAAAATCTATCTAAATGAATACTTTTCACAAGTAACATTGTGCAACACTCAAAAAGTATAGGAGATCTGTGGCCATTTTTATATGCAAAATGACATGGAAAATCCATTTCTGGCCTTCTTTTTGTTGAATTAGGCATAGTTTCTACAGAATTGTCACTGTATACCCTTTTTGTCATTATTATTAAATAAAATTCTCTACTGCATTGTAAAACGGGTTTCAACCCCGGGCTAGAGTCCAATCTTAGTAACACTTACAATGTGATAGGATAAATAGCACAGTTACGGTTAAGAGACTTCAAGTATTCCATTTTCTATGAAGAACAATACAAGTATTCTACAAATTAGAGATTACATTTAGTAAACAAGAACAAGTGTGATCGTCACGGACGGAAGGAAGGATCCCGATATTTTCTGGTATTTTCTAGAATACAATGCTATTTTATATATAAAAATAATAAAACAGTGTGCATAAAGTGTCAGAGACATGATCCAAGTGGTGGACGTACGTAATATTTCGCTAAAAAAGACGTAAATGAAGATATAAAGTGCAAGCCTATCCTGGTGTTCCAAGAATTTTGTGAAAGTTTGTCGTTTTATATCGAAGTCAGTGAGTGTATCATATCGTCAGTATATAGTTATTTCTGATTTCATATTTGACATTGGTTTTGTTATGAAAGTCCAAGAATGTAATATTGAAATAGAAAGGCTAAGACAAATCAGCTGATGCTGTCCACCCAGCCATGGGCTAAACAGCTGATTTTGTTATTCGTGAATTTGACGAGTGTAAAATGTCGTCAGCTTATATTTATTTCTTGTTTTATTTTCTTATTGGTTTTACTCTTTTACTCTTTTACTTCTTTCAGTCATTTGACTGCGGCCATGCTGGAGCACTGCATTTGGTCGAGCAAATCGACCCCAGGACTTATTCTTTGTTAGCCTAGTATTTATTCTATCGGTCTCTTTTGCCGAACCGCTAAGTTACGGGGACATAAACGCACCAGCATCGGTTGTCAAGCGATGTTGAGGGGACAAACACAGACACACAAACACACACACACACACACACACACA
>NC_068995.1:25581804-25582674 GCF_001194135.2 Octopus bimaculoides
ATATATATATATATATATATATATATAAATAATAAGACAGTGTGCATAAGGTGTCAGAGACATGATCCAAGTGCTGGAAGTACTAAAAAAGACGTAAATGAAGACATAAAGTGCAAGTCTATCCTGCTGTTCCAAGAATTTTGTGAAAGGTTGTTGTTTTATATCGAAGTGTCTTGCTGAGAACTTTATTTGTTGCAAGACAATGCAAAAATGATCCAAACAGATTCTGTTATATCTGTGGGGAATTGACTTTTGCTAAAGAAAAGCGCAGTATTACACGCCATTTCAAGAAAATATACAAGGTGTACTTCGATGGTTACCTAGGAGACCAGGATAAGTGATGGGCTCCTCATGTGTGTTGCTTACATGTGTGAAGCCATTGAGTGCCTGGTATGCAGGAAAAAATGTTCACATGAAGTTTGGTGTGTCAATGATTTGGTGCGAGCAGAAAGATCACTCTAATGATTGCTATTTTTGTCACCATGACTTTACAGGCTGTACAACAGCAAAGAAAAAGAAACACAGTGTTTACCTAAATTTGCAATCAGCAATGCGCCCGGTAGAGCACTCAGAAAATTCACCTGTGCCCAAACCTCCAGATCAAGAAATGCAGGATTCCAGCAGTGCTGATGAACATTCCAGTGGTGAATGTGTGGAACCCAATGATCCAGAAAGCGAGAATAAACCAATACCATTTTCTCAAGAGGCTCTGAATGACTTGTGCAGGCATCTCTATTTAACCAAAGAGAAAAGTGAATTTCTGGCATCAAGGCTTCAAGAACGTAATCTTCTTGAGAAAGGAGTGAAGATAACACTGTACAGAAAACGTAGAGAGGATCTGCTTGCATTATTCACCATGAAGGATGACTT
>NC_068995.1:25582906-25586456 GCF_001194135.2 Octopus bimaculoides
CTTTGGATACTTCCATGTTAGAAAGGGTTTCATTCAGAGAAATTTTAATTCTATTATTCTGTAAAATAATATTTAATTAGTTTAAATGTACACAAATGCATAAAGATAATTTTTAATTCCATTAGAAATTCTGAAATACTATTAAATTTCATTCAATTTTTAAAAAGGTAAAATCGGACAGAAATTATGGGATGACCTGATAGATTGACTAAAATCCGACATAGCATAAAAAAGGTATTTTGTGTTGGTAAATCGAAAATGTCAACTTTTCTGTGCAATTAGTTTACGAATTCTCTATATTTGCATTCTCTTCCAAACGGACAGGTTTGCTAATCTCCTGGGTTTTTTAAAAGATATTTTAGATTGTTGTCAAAGTAAGCCTCAGCATATGATTGGAACTGAGATAATCATAGATGCATTTTCCGTTATAGTCGCTTTACAGTAAATTTAAATGGGCAAAGTATTTTCGGGAAAGTTGAATTCATTTTAATTACTAACCCTAATCATTCACATATTTGCGAAGGTATGGCTCCAGTATTTATTATTCAAATCAGCAAACCATTGACAATTATTTTTAAAAACACATAAATTTCATTAGTTGGTTATGTTCATGGTACTAAAAGAGGCAAACCAAGGTGGCATCTAGCAGAGAACATTCAGTTTCTTAGTTTCTGTATTCATTCACTATCTCATTTCTCTTCAAATCCGCAGCCACAGCATTGAAAGATTTTTAGTAGTTTTCAGTAGTAGTAGTAATAGTAGTCGTAGTAGTAGTAGTAGTAGTAAATCTAGAAATATTCCGAAGATCATGATCATTACAAGGAAAGAATACTCATTTGTTTCAATCTTTAAACATATTTTAGTCAATCAAATCAACTCCAGTAATAAGTTGGTACCTATTCTAACCGTCTCTTTTTGCTAAGTAACGAATACTTAAATAAGCTAGAATCGGCTGTCAATCAGTGAAACACAAACATACATACATGCATGTGCGCGCGCGCGCGTTTGTGTGTGTGTGTGTGTGTGCGTGTGTGTGTGTGTGTGAGTCGTGAAGTAAGAGCTGTAAGGTATATTCGTTTCAAATTTTGGCACAAGGCATCAAATTCGGGGCAGAAACGTAAGTCGATTACATCAACCTCAGTGCTCAACTGGTACCTACTTTATCGGCCCCAAAAGGATGAAAGGCAAAGTCTACCTCGGCGGAATTTGAACTGAAATCGTAATGACGGAAGAGATGCCACTAAGCACTTTTCCCAACGCGGTAACGATTCTGTCAGCTCCCCGCCTTAGTAAGAGCTGTAAGGTATATTGGTTTCAGATTTTGACACAAGGTCAGAAATTTGCGGGAGGGCAAGTCGATTACATCGACGACAGTGTTCAAAGTGTATTTATTTTGTCGACGTCAAAGGAATGAAAGGCAAAGTCGATTCCAGCGACATTTGAACTCAGAACGTTGGAAAGAGCTGTAAGGCATATTGGTCTCAAATTTTGAAACAAGGCCAGCAATTTAAGAGTATATTAAGCCGATTATATAGACCCCAGCGCTCAACATGTACTTATTTTATCGATCTTGAAAGGATGAAAGGTAAAGTCGACTCCAGCGTTGTCTGAACTCAGAACGTAAAGACGGACGAAATATTGCTAAGCACTTGGCCAGTCGTGGTAACGATTCCGCCAGCTCGCCGCCCTAAGATAAATTGAAATATATTTTACATAGTGCAAACATCAATATAGAACTTCATCCGTTAGATATCGGAGATAAATGTATGTTTATTATATCAAAAGCTGAGGGTCTCGTCTGAATTTTGCTCTTAGGTGGATGTTCACGTCAATCAAATTTGCTCGCAAGGGAATTATAGTAGAATATATTTGTTCAAACAGTCTTGTACTAATACTGAACCCGTAAGCACTAGAACCGAACTTTTTAACCACGCAGCCATGATTGTGTCTATAAAGAAAACTCATTGCGAAAATAATTTTGAATATAGATGCAATATGAAGCTATTGTGCGTTTGTGTGCGCGTACGAGTGTGTGTATTTACGCATGTGTGTCTGTGTGTGTGTGTGTGTGTGTGTGTGTGTGTGCACGCGCGTATGTGTGTATGTATGTGTGTAGATTGCTTTGGTTTTACATGGCTTACTTAATCTGTCTTCCTTCCGAAGACAAAAAAAGAAATATTTAACAGGCAATAACTATGGTGGATACACCCTTGATAGCAAAAGCTTTAAAAATATACATTATCTACAACAATAGTAGTTTTCCAATTTGTAAATTTTAAAAATATTTTTCAAGTCTATAAAAGAAATGTTCATTATTTTTGCTTTGCAAATCGTCTTAGTAAATCAGATATACTTCAAAGAACTAAAACATAACGTTAGAAATATAAGGTAATATATTGTCTATAGATCTTTTTATGTACGTTCTGATCCACTCTGATTCAAATAAGCATCTATCGATTTGTTTACTTTTATAGACAACGAATTTACATCAATAATCAATTCATGTTCTGAGTGAGAAGACAATAAATCTTCGTTTATTCGTGTGAAAATAAAATTAAAATTAAAATAGTGATTTAGCCTCCAATGAATAAATTGCGATATGTGGAAGTAGTTTTTATATGACGTTTGATCACTTCTGTAGCATTGTAAGAACATAAAGCATACAGTAGTTGGTTCTGAAGTTGATTTTCATTTTTCTCTCTCCCTCTCTCACTCTGTTACTTTCTCTATCTCTCTCTGTCTCTCTCTTTCTCACTCCTCTCTCTCTCTCTCTCTCTCTCTCTCTCTCTCTCTCTCTCTCTCTCTCTCTCTCTCTTCTCTTGCTAAACATAAATAATAACTAGTATAATAACAGACTCAATATTTGGTAGGACAGTGTCGCACAATATAATATAACAATATTTCCCATATGAGAGAGAAAAGAGAATGGGAGGGCGAAACTACATGAGAGAAATATTCCCTTGTTTGTAAACAATGATAATATTTCTTTGGCAGTTTTGAATACTTTTATTACAAATGAAGACACAAGTGTACGAGCATCAGAGGAAATGATTCGCTCTATTTGTTCTGGCTTCTTTATTCTGAGCACAAAACTAGTCGAAGCCAACTTTACTTTTCAACCTTCTGGTGTCGATAAATAAAGTAGTAGTCTTCAGCCGTGAATTAGGGCGTTGGACAGGATATCTCGCGGTATTTGTTTCGACTCTCGGCCGTCCTAAGTTCAAAACCCAAACTTAATTTATCACCATTAAGTAGATTTTGAGTACTTTAATGGCGTTCACCCTGTCGAAAGCATTCTGACCAGGTCTTCATAACACAACTTTTGAAGACTGCCTCTTTTTTCCTGACTAAACGATAAAAAGAAAAGAAACGAACCAGAAAAGTCTGATTATTTTTGATTAAGTACAGAGACATGGTTTCGTGTCGTTTCATCTCACGACAGGGCAACTTGAACACGTGATTTTTACCATCGTTTCGAGTTTAGCAATACTGAGGAAGTGAAATTTGGACGATAGAGACTGTAAAATCCAGTCGTGTATATATAAATATA
>NC_068995.1:25587154-25589616 GCF_001194135.2 Octopus bimaculoides
TGTTAAAATCTCTGTAAAATCTGTGAATGTTCTCCTGAAGAGAAGAATGGATCCACTTTTGGTTCCTCACTTCGAAATTACAATAGTGGACTAATCCGTTATTTTTATTTAAATTTTGAATTTTTATATCATGTCGCTCGCCGACAGCTTTTATGGTTGAGGAGATATAATATGAGTGTTTATAGTCAAAGCCGCTAAAAAGTCACTATAAACACTCATATTATATCTCACTGACTTTATCACAATTAAACAATCTCCTTTTATGTAAAAAAAACTTTTGATTGCATGTTCTGGCCACTGATAAAGTCACAATTGTAATGGAGAGGGTTATAAAAACATTTAAATGTCTAGAAATAGTAGTCAAAGCCGCTAAAATTGTTTACGATATATCCTGCGTCATGTATTTTTACATTCATTCCTCATATATATACACACATATCTATGTAGGAATGTGTGTATCTATAGGTATCTATATATGCACACGCACGCGCACGCGCACGCACACACACACACACACACACACACACACATAATATATGAGATTACTCTAAAGCCGGTATTCGATTACAGGGAATGTTTTCACAGCTGAAATCATAGTTATCGAAGCAAAAATTATGATATAGATAGTGACTTTAAGCAGTCTCTATCTTATCCAGCAATAAATATATTTTATGAAGATGTACTAAGGTTATAAATGGAGCTCTTTTACAATGATCCAATGTACATCAATGATTTCAATATTTTACCCTAAAAACCAAAAGAAAAAATGGGTATTGTAGTACACTTTCAAAAGAAAGATATGGTAGTTCTCGATGTTAAAAACAATAGTTCATTTCAGGACCAGCGCTGTCAATGTTACATATTTTAATGCATTGTGCAGAAACAAATACATCGTGGTGTTTTCTGCTATTGAGATGGAAAGTTAACAAGTAACCCACAATACATGGTGTGTGCTAGTAGTCGATCATCCTCTTCATAAGTATGGAGATACTGGTTCTGTTATAGATGCTACCTCAAAGTCAAGAGATCACAAAATCAAAGTCCTTACTATTGAGTTGAAGTATTGCGGTAATATGTCTACAAATCAGCAGAAAAAAAATTTAGCTTATTTGATCTTGTTCCTTGAGTACAAAACGGAGTTACATAGAAACCGACAAGGATGAGGCTGTGGTAAAAGAAACAATGCAAGGACATCAACTTAAACCCCTTCATAAGACAAAAAAACCTCTTTCGACGCAACCAAAACTTAGATACTGTCATCAGAGATACTGCAAGCTTATTCTCCAATGCCGTGTAGGGAAGTACATTTTTGATATTTCTAATTTGAAGTAGGACCCCAATCATGACAATGTCGCTACGTTTGAAACAGGTACTTCCGCAAAAGATGTGATGTTGGAAGCTCCCAAGAGTTCGAGAAAATACACTAATCTCACGGACTGAGTACATAGATATGTCAATGAACAGAACGGTAAGACGAAGGTATAGTATTTCGTCTGGAGAATCGATAATAATCTCAAAACTGCCATTCCTGTAAAAATAATTACCTCGCAACATATGTTACTTTAGTAAGTTTTTAAATTATACCTTTCTCTTTTCATACCCACGAAGTATGTAAAATTAACAGAAATAGAACGAAAAGCAACATATATTTTCGGAATAAAATCTGTACCTGTTCTATCAGTTTCCATATACCACAAACATATAACAATTATTTATCAAGAAAATAGTTGCAAGATGTTTCAAAGATTATCTTCCTTAAGTAAATTTCATTTCTTACATTAGCATATGGTCGATATAATACATTGGTGATGTTTAGGGGAAATAATCAGAAGAGAAATTATGCAATACATTCATTTATAAGACAAATAGGTAGCGTCCTTCATTTCAAGTTAAAAACCCTAATGTCCGAGACCTCTTAATATAATGTCATAACTAAATCATTGTATTATGTTTTTTCTAATGCCTATTCTAAGTTTCTAATTATTCCGTCTAACTTTCCTCACACTATGATCCATATAGCAAGACCTTTCTGAAAATGCACAGTGACGTCACCTCCAGATCTGGAGATGCAAACCCCTGTTAGCCATCGAAAGTTGGGGTAATGGTTTGTGATTCGGAAATTCTTGTCTCGCTAATGGCAACTATATGTATACCTGGTGACCTGAGGCCATCAAGTAGATAATCTTTCTTCTAAGTCAAACCTAGACTGCGTGCATTAACAGCGCTTATTCCGATTAAAGTTATGCTACGAGGGTGAGTCAAAAAGTAATGCCATTTTGTTTAGGACAGGTGTAATTACCAGCACAAGAACATGTATCATACATCAAAAGGAAGCTGGTCCTCTGTGGATCACATCCCTATTTCTCAACATAGTCACAGTTTCTCTCAAAAGCAATGTTCCACCTTCGAAAGAGAGCATGTATCCCTGCCCCGTAAAATTCTGTTGACTGTTCTTTGAGCCA
>NC_068995.1:25589626-25596454 GCF_001194135.2 Octopus bimaculoides
TCGAAAGAGCGCATGTATCCCTGCCCCGTAAAATTCTGTTGACTGTTTTTTGAGCCACTTCTTCACTACAAAGTCAAAGAGACAACACCTTATTTCGAAAGCTCGTAACAGGTGATGGAACATGGGTTTATCATTATGAACCGGAATCAAAGAAGCAGTCAATGGAATGGCGTCACTCTACGTCACCAACACCGAAAAAGTTCAAGACGCAAAAGTCAGCTGGAAAAATCATGGCGACTGTCTTTTGGGATGCTCAAGGTTTCCATTTTATAGTATTGGTTTTAATTGAGCTTCTAAATAGTACCACTGAGTAAAAATTGATACAAAGTAGCAATAAATTTGGGCTACCAAATACAAAATCAAGACAGGAATTAGAGGAAACGCTCAGACACAGAGAAACTTTCAAATTTTTACAACCATTTCACAATTAAAAAATGTTATGGTGAATACTGAAAAACATAGGTTGGAGGATATTGATTAAAAATCAATTAGCACCAAAGCTTTAATTTCCAGAGATGTATAGTCTGTTGTCTGTATCTGTTATAATATGTCCGGTCCAGAACAAACAGCACCGTCGTAATTTGTTTTAAATAGTGTTTACATAAACTACAAACTTTTTAAATATTCTAACAATGCAGCAGTTTAATTCCATCTATTTCGCTCACGTCGTATACGAGTAACATTAAAATATTAGTTTTATCGGATGATGATTATCAAAACTGACTTTAATGTCTTAATTCCCAGTTAAATACTCTTATGCGTGAAACTAAAGCAATGTTGCTAAATAGGAAATTCGAAATCAAGTCAATTATCAAGTTTCCTATATTTCTATTTATTCATTTAGAAAAGCACCTATCGTAACAATAAATTATAATTACGAAACCGGAATACTTTACGATATACTATCAGATATTTTGTATTGAGAAATACATGATGTTGATTCTCCATTTGAGAGATGTATAGCTGAGCATCGTCTGACTTGAAATATGAATTAGGAAACACTACTTTAAAACTTTAGAAAACGAAAGTCCTGTTTAATTCCAAATTCTCGCAATATCACCACCAATGTTAGTCTGTATTCGCTATTCACACGTGTCTGATGAAACCGAGACTTTTAAATTTTAAAACTCGTTCACTTTTTCAGTATGCACATGGCAATATATGAAATATTGTTCAATCATAAGAATACACTTGTCCGTATGTACCCACATACACACACAAACACGCGCAAAGTGGAGTGCATATATATTCCTTTATTCTTTTACCTGTTTCAGTCATTTGACTGTAGCCATGCTGGAGCACTATAAATAGAAACAAACATACATTACTTAATGTCGAAAGAATGAGAAAAGAATGCTTAATACATGTTGTAGAGGATATAGCTTTTGTTAATTTTTAAACTGAAACTGAAACTGAGAGTTTGTCACTTTGCTCAAATTTCACGCCATTGAAATCTCACCTGAAGATTGTATATAAACATATATATTAAAATGCAACCATGCTGGGGCACCACATTGAACAACTTTAGTCGAACGAATCAACCTTGCCATTTATGTTTTAAAGCCTGGTACTTATTCTATTGGTCTCTTTTGACAAACCTCAAAGATACGTGTACGTAATCACACCAACACCGGTTGTGAATCGGTGACGAGGGACAAATACAGACAAAAAGAAACACACACGTGCTCACATTTCATAAATCCAGAAACGTAGATGATTTTGATAAGTTTATTGATCTAGAACAGTGACGGACTTATGAACATATGAAAATAAATAAATAGATAAATAGAATCAACAAAAATAAGACACAGACGTGGCTGTGTGGTAAGAAGTTTGCTTCTAAATCACATGATTCTGCATTCAGTCTTCTACCATATAACCCTGCCAGATCTGCACAACATAGCAGAAGAATTGGAGCTCCCCGACGGAACACGACTGAGAGTTGTGGTGGAGGGGAGACGACCAATATGTTACAAATGTAAAAGTAGGGGACACATGCAGGTGGTGTGTCCCCGCAGAGAAGTACAAGTGGAAGAAACAGAGGTCTGTGAAGAGGAGATGGTGGAAGGCGAACAAGACGGGGTAGAGAAAAAGCAGGTGGAGATTGTGGAGTGCGAGAAAAGTTCTCAAGAAACAGATAGAAAGCGTATGCGGACTGAATCGCCGCCAAAGAAACCCCAAAAAATAAAGAGGGAAAAGGAAACCGAAAAAGACGAAGCTGAGAATCGAACCCAAGATACAGAGCATGAAAAAGAATGGAAAAGAAGGGAGAAGTGGTGGACTTGGTGGGAAAAGATGATAGACCAGCAAAATAGTGCAAGGATGGAAGGAAAGGTAGTTGGAAAAGTAGAATATAAAAATATCAGAACAGTGGTTTTTTACGACGAGGATTTAGAGTTGGAAAAGACGATTGCAAGAATAAAAGGATTAGTAAGACTTAAACTGGACCCTGAAACGTTTGAAGAAAAACAGAAAGCTATATTGGTGGAAGCACATATAATGCAGAAACTGCAACAAATACACCTGGACAAATTTCAAAAAAGTGGATTATACGTGGGCTACGACACCCTGCCAAGTGTAGTAACGGCAGAGAAGCTGTGGCCACTTACAATTGCTGAAGAAAAAAAATGATCATAAACCGTATGAGAACTGTTAAATGAAACTGCGAGTTTTGGGGGACTCGTAAGCCATTTTATCACCTCATTGTAAGTAATTCATTTCATTCATCATTCGTTCTTTGTACCCCACGTGTTGTATTGTTTTGTCTGTCCTTGTAGTATCCCCCCTCTGTGTAGTGGTCGTAGTGCCAAAATAAAGAGAAAGTGTTGAGTAGCAATCGAGTAACTGTTGTGTAGCGGTTGAGTAGAGATCATCCGAAGGTGCTAGATAGCAGTAGCGTTGAGGCATAACAGATACAATCAGAGAGAAGAGACATTATGCCTGTGAGCCTATATATGCAGCAGCAACACTGTTCCTTGTAAGTTAAGTGAGTTAACCAACATAATATATGGCAAGGATGGCAACTTTAAATTTTGCACAGAAGAGATTTTAAAACTTTGCAGAAATATTAGACCATAATTTATGATTAATGAGATTAAGTTGTAACTGCTATCAGATGGATTGTGAAAACGAGGAGTATTAATCTCAAGTTTGTCTTCGAATTTCCTGATCGATTTGAATTGAAAGTTAGGACAAAGAATGTCGAACGATAATTAGTATGCATCAAAGTCAGCTTGACCTATTATAGATCAATTAAGAAGATAAGGATAACAGCTCGAAAAGGATGACAGCATTCTTGATATCAACGTTATTGAGTTAAATGCATTCTTTGAACCAAACTCGTAAACTAGAGATCAAGAGATACATTTCTGTTTCCGTGATATATTGAATGGTAATGAAATCAGCCATTAATGGAAAGGAAAACTGAAACATTAGATTGATTTAGGTAGAAAAGATCTTCCTACAGCCGTATTCGACTGTAAAGCGTTCTCGCTTTGCTTGTCCAAAGCAATTTAAAAGTTTGTCTTAAACGTCTAGGCTTGTTTTCAGACTTTTAGTATCCCTTGTTTCATACGTTCTGAGCAATATAAAGCTTTCCTTTCTGCTGACAGAAAAACAAAACAGGAATGTGTGACATACATGAAGGATATACACCAGAAAATATGTCATGTGTGCTACATTTGATACATATCGTTTATGCTCTTTTGTATACGTTGTTTTCTGAAAATAAGTTATGCAATAATCTATCTTCTAAATCAGTAATGCTTATTTTTTCTTCGCAGAGTATCTGTAAATTAGTACTTTTCGTAATGAAGAGTAAAATTATTTATCTTAATATGGAAATGAAAAATGAATATTGTCGTGTTTACGTTTTGCCAATGGACAAGTAAAAACAGCAATGTAAATTGTCATTAAATTACAACAGCACCAGACCGCATAATCAGACAAAACAAATAATGTTTTTTCTCTTCTGCAATGCATTTTAACTGCTTCTTCAGTTTTACGTTGCAAATCCATAAAATTTGTCAGATTAAATTTTGTTAATAAATCAAAGTATGTTTTTCAGTATTCATCATAACATTTTTTAATTGTGAAATGGTGGTAAAAAGTTCTTTAAGTGCTATGGCGCTCCCTTCCGCTTGCGCCTTTTCCCGCCCTTTAGGTCTCTATTGGGTCAGTGTTTTGTTGTTTTATTGTCAGTTTTTAAGATTAGTCTCGTGTGTATTGATATATTAAGTATCTTCTCATTCTGTATTCTTCGGCCACTATTTTTAATTGTCTCGTTCATTAATCAAAGGAGATTCTCACAAAATTGTTGGTGATCTGCTGAATGTCATATTTTACATATCCAACAATTTCAACGCCTTCTGCATGTGTACACACACACACGCACGCGCACACGCACGCGCACACGCACGCGCACACGCACGCGCACACGCACGCGCACACGATTTTGCCGATCCATAAACAAGTATAAAAGCATTTGATCAGTTAAGAGAGTTAAACTGAAGCTTAAGATTGTTCCAACGTTATATCATGTTATATTCGTATTGCCTAACTAATATACATTCAGTTTAACGGCAGTTTTACACGTACACATCTGCTCTTGAAGCATGAATAATGTTTTTCCAAAGGTTTATAATCAAATTTTAGCTCCATGGCCCAACTTTCTGTTCTGTTCCAAATCAGTCATAATTTCTGTGGAAATGTTCTTCACTGTAGCACGGAAAAAAATACAAGACAGACATAGACAAAGAAAGCTATAAATATAACTACCGAAGCAAATAAAGAACTATAATAATTATAAAAGTAACATAGTAAGGGCAGTTAGGAGTAATTTTACTATAGAAATTACTATAATATCATTAATTAATATCAATAATTATTCTGAAGCCGTTCGGCTTTCTGTGGCATATTTATTATTTTGCTTCACTTAATTAACTTTTATATTTTGTTTTACACGCAACAATTTTGCTATTGATTATATTTATCATCGTACGAATGCCTGTCATGGAGGTAATTACTCGAGTCTTCTATAAATAACGAATTCTCGATGATGTTTAGCTATCAGTGATAAAATTGTAAATGTCCATTTATAATGCATCGTCACTTATATCATTGTTCATCTAACTATTATCGCTCTCATATAATATTTAGATCTAGATTGTTTTTCAAATAGCGATAACAGAATGTTGCTTGGACTACTAGAACTGTAGTATTCATCTACATTTCATTCTGTTTTAGCAGTTATCGAATATATTTCTTATTTCTCATTACTCATACCATTAATCTAGATAATGCAGTATTCACCAGAATCCTGCAACTGGATCATAGAATGATGTGAATAAATTATATTTCTAACTACATTTATCATCACATTCCAAAAAATCCACACGCATATTGCTTCACGGTACATACGAGTGAATTAGTTGTCACTTTAAAAGTATAGAAATAAAAATTTGGTTGAACCATGAGAATAAAGATAGAAGCACAGACAAGTACATGTAGGTTTACATACATACAGATAGATAGTTAGATAGAATTAAACATACACTCGCTCGGACATACATATACTTACATATACATACATACACACATACAAACAAACACACACACGCAAATACTCGCGCGCGCATGCACACACACACACACACACACACACACACACACACACACACACACACATATATATATATATATATATATATATATATATTATCTTCAATTTAAAACGACAAATCTTGAAATTACAGCTACTCAGGGTTTCCTGCTCGAAATAATAATCTATTCTGTCATTTATCAAGCTGAAAACAAGAACGTGTGTCTTTTGAACAAATAGCGTTTAAACAAGAGACGCTTGTAAAGAAGACAAAACAAAAAGGAAAAACGCTAGGTAGATAACCACCATTACAATAATTTGGTTTCAAGCAGACGTAAACCAGATGTTAATGGCTTAGAAAGTGTCCGGTGGTCTATTTACTTTTAAATTAAAAGATGTATTACTTGAAATGTGGGCATAAATAAAAAATCTAGTTCCTGGAATTTATGTATCTGTTGGTGATTCCCAAGTCTTTTGATAGATATAATTTTTCAAGCTAACACACTTAATATTTTTTAGACCCGTTAATATAGGGTCTGGATTTCGAAAGGATTTATCATTTGATATAGAAATTAAGTTTCCAGTTTAAAGCCGAAAGTGTTGTTAAATGCCTCTTATCACGGTACTTACATTTCGAAAGATGGTTGTTATATCTAGATTTAAGTTTTCCTGCGACATAGCGCTTGATATTTGTACGACTATTGTCATAGTTTATGAAGCACAGGCTTCAGCAAACTACGGCAATGTGTAACTGTAATTTCAAGATTTGTGGCTTTTAATTTAAGATTATCTTTAACTCTCTTAACTGATCAAGTGCTTTTCTACTTGTTGAAACATTACCACATAATTATATATATATACATACATGTGTGTGTGTGTGACCTTCTGATATTTGACAAACGATACTTGGCAGCTTTTATTAGGAGAACCTTTTGGAATCATTTGGTGTTGTCAACTTTACTACATCGATGCATCAGTTGCGCATCTGGAAATTTTCTTTATACTCAAGCGGCTTTAGTACTGATAAAAGGAATCGATCCGTAGAGCACAATAGCTGACTGCAAGCTGATTTCCTTGATAAATTTGGGTGGATAGCTTCCTCTTCTGTAAAGTGGAGTTAGATATCGCGCAGAGATAGGGATTCGGTGTAATCGGATGGTTTGATTATAAAATGTGTAGTTGTTAACGTTGTTGGCTTAGTGACATAAAACATATGCATATACCTAAAT
>NC_068995.1:25599005-25604472 GCF_001194135.2 Octopus bimaculoides
TTTCAAACAGCAGAAATTGTTTTTATTTGTGAAAAGAAAGGAAAAAAGACTATAGATGTTTATCGCATGACAAGTGTTGTTGACAGTGTAGTTTAGCTGGCAGGGCAAAGATGACCTGTAGAAGTATTTAAAAAAACAAAAAAACTTGATGGAATGTCATCTTGTTGCGAAGAGTTCAACCTTCTCATTTAGAAACGGTGTGGGGTGTTAGAGTAAATATTTATTTTTTTTATCTGTTGGGCCTGTTTGGTAAGATGCATGTAGCTGGTTGATGTGATGTATTTAAAAAGAATAAAATTTCAATAATCGAACGGTAACTGCAAAACACTATACAAACCAATTACTATTATTATTGTGTACACCCATATTTTCTGATGAACATGCATAGTGATAACAAGGGATTGTTAGGGGAACTGATGAACATGCGTAGAATAACAGCCAAGTTTCCCTAAAATCATATTTTCATGTTTTAACACTTGCATGTGTTATCTCTGGATGGTCGTTGCTGGAACGTCTTTAGTCTTGGATCTTTCGCTCAGGACTGATATTTAGCTATACATGCATAGCTGGTACATGAGAAATCATAAAAAAACACCGGAAGGTTGAGGCGAAAAGTGGATGAGTGAATAAAAACAAAAAAATAATAGAAAATAAAGAAAATTAGAGTTCCGTTGATGGTAGAAACCAAATTAACCTAGTTGTGGTGGAAAAATTCAACGGAGACGGGTCCAGATTCTGCGAGGCAGCTGCTAAACCTGAAGAGGATGGTGACCGCCAGTTCGCGAAAAGAAATTTGTCCGTATTCTGGCATTTGCTTAAAGTTCGAATCCGTAATTAAGTAGTACGATGAAAGCTAGTAAAATAATATGCTTCACCACCCCCTCTCTCTCCCTTACAGCAAGAAACTATTAGTAGTACTTATATTTATATTATGTACATTAAAGTATATCTCTCACTGGGGGAAGTATTTTGATCATATATCTATGTAAACTATATATATAAAGACTAGCTGAATTATCCGGCACTGCCCGGGTTAGTGTGGTTCTTATTCAGCTACATACATGACAAAGCAAGCGACAAACATGATGGACCAGGCTTCATTCGGATTATAAACTCGGGTTATAAACTCATGGCCTTAATACAGTTCTGTTTGCTTGTAGTGTGAGATTAGTGTCAGTAACACTCAATGTTTTTATACTTCTGTACATTCCATGCACATATTATTCATGTAAATACTTCTTCATATACTCTGTTTTCTATCTTGCCATGTTTATTACTGAGAATGTAGAGGTTCTTTTCATCTCCAGCTCTGAAACATCCAACATACAGCTGACCATGTGAGAAGAATTGACCATGTACTTTGTAGATAGACATTGCAAAGCTCAGTTTGTCAAGAAACTGCAGTCTCTTGAACTGAAAGGGGAGATCATTTGAGAGGGATCTTTGGAATGAAGACATTTGCACACATCATGTTATCTGTAATTATTGTTGCTTCCAGCACATGTGACATGGCTATTTTAACAATTAACCTTGTTCCATTGCAGAACCTGAGAGCATCAAGTTTTCTTAACGGAATTATGGGGGAACCTGTTTTCCTGATCAGAATGTATGGTGAAAATCCTGGTGGTTGAATTGAATTGAGGAACTTTACTGAGTAATGCGTTGCCTGTTCTTGGTCAGTGACAGAATCAATTGATCTGTATCAATATTCAGTTTCTGGAAGTTAAGACAACAAATTTAGATTCACCAGTATCATTGTCCACAAATGTCGGAACTTGCCAGTATACTTCTTTTGGATCCTGTACCAGAAGTGCTTCTTTCTCATTGACAACTGCTTGCAAACTTTCCATGTTATTATGATGTTTCTCTGTGTTATGTGTGACAGGAAGGCCACAGATTTCAAGTTTGTTTCCACCCAGTGATCGAACCTTGTCCTCTATTAATCTTAATGCTTCATTGAAGATGTCATCATTGAATGTGTCATCACCCTCATACTGATATTGAATTCTTTGAAAAATGTCTTGACAAAGTACCTCTTTGTATTTATACCAGAGTTGTTTCGGATTTGACAATCCACAGTTCACCAACATTATGGAGAGACTTCTCAGCTGCATAGGAGACTTGAACATTTGTGCCTCTCTCAGAGTGACATCTCAGTGTGCATCATCTTCCAGAAGAACTCTGGGATGGCAAGCCTGGTGATATGTTAGATATATTGTGTTGTCAACCGTACGTAAAGAAGTGAATGATGTGGGTCCCTTGACATGGTGTAACAGAAGCCTTAGATAGTAGTACTCGGTAGTTGGGATGGATAACATAGACTCCGCCAATTGTGTTTGATTTCTTGGATCCAGGATGATCTTTCGGTGCTCCAATTGCGCGTAGCTTCCATTCCTTTTTGTTCCAGGTGTCGTATTGAGGAACTTCATTGTATAGCAGTTTTGCACTGTCTGTGGTGAAGTAAACCCTTTTTCTATTCTCCAAGTGAAATGCAAGGTATTCCATGTGGGGATATCTTTCATGAATGGGGAACTTGAAGATCCTTCAACATGCTTCATCACTGCTGATGTACCTCCCCATTTGGAAGGTCTTGATCTCATCATTGTTCTCTGAATCTTGGACTGCAAAGACTGCCATGTCAGATCCCTTGTTAACATATTTGTACACATACTTAGAATTTCTTGGAGAGGAATGGACAGTAGGGTACTATCCACATGCTGTCAACTGGAATTTCAGTATGAGCTGACTTCTTGATGGTGGTTTCAAACACACCATCACCTGGCCTTCTTCTGCAGAGGGAATAGTCATCATGTCCAGTCTGAGTGTCCTGAAGGACATTCTTTGGAAAATCTTTTATACACTTTCTATCCTGCATGCATGGAGCATGTCTTTTGATGTTCCAACATGGTCCATGAACCATTTGGGTCTTGACAACACTGAAGAGTTCTGGATCCTCCTGAGGATCTGGAAGCTTTGCACTAATGAATGCGTCTATCATGTTGGCATGTATTTTTGTGTAAGCCATAGCAGGATGTGTACATGAAGAGACCACGTTTCTGCTGCATTCTATGGTATACACGTGACATCTAGTGGCACAGAACACTTCATCTTTGGTCAGTAACTGCATGAGCTTGATAATCTTCTGTCCGAAGACCCTTGCAATTATGTAATGTCTATCTATTGCTTGTTGGTTTGGAAAGGGTTCATTTTCAATCTCTTTTCATTTAGGATTGCAAGTGCAGGTTTTGGAGAGGTCTGGTCTTCCATCGTGTCTAACATATATCGTTGCCTTTTGAGTGCGCTCATGCATACATCTTGAGCTTCCTGTGAATGATGATAGAAACATTGCATCTTGAAAGTGTGCATATGATTTCATTCTTAATTTCTTCTGGTTCACTCTCATGTAGAGTAGCCGTTCACTTTCAATTTTTGCATACATATCAACAATGAACTAACTGAAAAGACCCCTACAATGTAGGATCTGGATGGAATCTCCTCACCATGATGTGGAATGATGTGGAATGCATAGAAGTCATTGGATGAGACTCGCTTTGAGGAATCTGTCTGAGCAATGTTGATGTGATAGCCATCTTGTCCATAACAGATTAGAAATGGATAGGACCTGTGTGTTTCTTACACCTGTCATATTCTTGCCTAAACAGAAGCACAGTTATTTCATTTGCTGTTGGCGCATTAAACTTCACTCTATATTGACCAGCTGGTTTCTTGTTTGACCTGATGACTACCTTGTATTTCCTGGAGTCAAGTGGAATTGTTTCAAGTGCAGTCTTGAAGGTTTTGATCAGGTTGTTGTTGTGCAGCATCTCTTGCAAAGACACCACAATGTTCATCCCGATACCAGAAATGTTTTTGCACCTCTCTTGCCCTTCTAATTCAGAATCACCCATAAAGTGTATTTTTAGGAATTTAGTGACTCATTTGACGGAGGTAGTAGAAAGCCAATAAGATGATATATCTGCCCTTGAACCTTGAAAGTTTGCATGAATCCTGGCTCAGTTATTTCTCTAGTGGCTCCAAATGATGTCATCTGTGGTGCAGCGTTGTATTGTCTAATTTTGTTTTGGAAGTTCTTAGAATGTTGGTCAGTTGATGACAATAGTTTCTTCAATGGCTCTAGAGGTTGTGGCATTGCGGTGAGCTTAACCGTTCCACTACAGCAGCACAATCCAGGTGTCTCTCCAGGTCACTTCCTTGCTTTATAGTCTATGCACTCGGTTGTCATTGCATCAATAGAAACTTTAGTGCCATCTCCATAATTAACTGCTGGATCATAGTTGAACGCTGCTTCATAAAAATTGCTTCTCTGAGCTGCTGTAACTTCTCTTCCTACTGCAGTGGAGATCCTATTGGAGATCAGGCGTGTATACCTGCATACCGCTGATCAGCAGTTTGGGCTGCTCTAGCAGCAGCAGTACGTAACTGGTTTTATTTTTGACACATTAATCTTGTCGCAATATTCTCAGATATTCTGGCTGCTGTAGTTCAGAGTCTGTTTCTTTCTTGGTGTGCTTCCCTTTTTCAAGTATCTCTCTTTCCAGTTCTGTATTTAAGAGATGAGGAATTTATGTACATTATTTACATTATTTACGTTTGACGGATATTTGACGGACATATGGCGTAGTGGTTAAGGGCACGAGATTCCGAGTTCTATTCCTGAATAATAATAATAATAATAATAATAATAATAATAATAATAATAATAATAATAATAATAATAATAATAATAATACACACAGTACATGGATTTACCAAGGAAATAGATATAAAATTCGGATTAGAAAAATGTGCCAAAGCAACCCTGAAAAGAGGAAAACTAGTTAAGAGTAGCAACATCACACTAGATAAAGCCAATGAAATAAGAGAACTAGACGAAAGCCAGCCATAGAAATATTTAGGAATCAATTAACTAGATAGGATACAACACACACAAATGAAAGAAAAAATAAAGAAAGAGTACTATAGACGAGTTAGATCAATACTAAAAACAGAGCTCAATGGTAAAAACAAGATAATAGGTATTAGCACTTTAGCCTTCCCAGTTATAAGTTACAGCTACAATATCCTTAACTGGATACTAAACGAACTATCTAAAATACACAGGAAAGCAAGAAAAATAATGATAGGGTCTAGGATGCACCACCCAAAATCTGACATAGAAAGGCTATATATACAACGTAGAGAAGGTGGCAGGGGTCTTATACAGCTGGTAAACTATTATAAAATAACCACCATAGGACTGCAAAAATACCTACTTCAGAAGCATGGAAAACTAATACAAATAGCCACAAAACACGAGCAAAACAAAAAACTATTTTCAGTATTTAAGGAAGCTGACAAATACAAACAAGAAATCATACTACCTAACAAATACGAAGAAGAAGAAAAAGAAACAACAAAAGTTATAAAACAAATGAAATCCAAACTAAAACTAGAACAGCAACGGACC
>NC_068995.1:25605267-25610043 GCF_001194135.2 Octopus bimaculoides
ATAATAATAATAATAATAATAATAATAATAATAATAATAATAATAATAATAATAATAATAATAATAATAATAATAACAACAACAACAACAACAACAACAACAACAACAACATTGAAAAATACCTTAGGAATGAGAACCCAGGTTCGAAATTTCCCCAAGACACCTGATGAAAGCTGGAGGGTATATCAGCCGAAAAGTTGTGTTAACAGCAAACAAGATGAGGACAAATATCCGTCAAATGTAAATAATGTATCTCCTTTTCCGTTGACAGAGATATCTGCTTGGCTGACCTTGATATTGGGGACAAATTTGACACCTTCTTTCTAGGCACGATTATTTATGTATACACGTAGACACCAGTACAGAAGATTGTAAACAATGAAAGTATGTGTAATAAATTTTTTGTACTAGAAATCGCCACAACATTAAACGCTAGACAGAATGTTTGACAGAATGAAGAGGAGAATTATAGAGTAAGAGAGAGAGAGAGAGATGGGTAGATTGATAACTTTCGTTATTAGCCACACATGGCCGAACACAGAGGGGACAAAATACAATATAGAGCTTTTCTTTTCGAAAGAAAAAGAAGAAAACAGATAAAAAGAATGAGAAAATAAATTTCCGATCAAAAGGGACCGTGTAAAATAAAAAGCAATCAATAGGGATTGTGTATCACGGAAAAGAGTAAAAATGTTAGAGACAGAATAGGTTTATCTTTAGAAAAACAGATAACCTCAGGCATGGAGAGGAAAATCATATGAGAGCAAAGTGCTCTCTCTCTCTCTCTCTCTCTCTCTCTCTCTATCTATCTATCTCTCTCTCTCTCTCTCTCTCTTCGATTTACAGAATCATGCTCATAGTTGTCTCGTCATTCGCGCGTACAATCTTTGCTACATTCACCCACCTTTTATTGAATCTTTCATGAGACAAAACTTGCCTCACTATTCTCACCTTCCTTTTCAAGTAGTACTTGAAAAAAATGATGAGCGATTGGCCAGAGAGGAAAGAGTTTGTCTTTAAACCTTTCACACGACTCCACCATACACATTATTTCACCATGGCCACCAGTAGGATGAAGACTGCCTTGCCTTCCTGGTTAAGGAAAAGTGGCAGAGCAGTTTTCATGATAGACTCGGCCGACAACCGAATTCGTCCCAAACGTGACAGCAGCCATTCGACATAATCCCACAGGTCCGAAATGGTTGGACACTGTACGAGCGCATGCAGAACGCTTTCGTCGCTCTGACCGCATCTCGGGAAAGTCGGTTCGGTGTGTCTCGAACCGTGCCTGTAGAGGTTATCCCGAACGGGCAATGCTTCTCGATAGCACTGCCAGGCCAGCGATCTCTGGTAATTGTCCATAGGTCTCGGCCCGAAATTTTTCCTGAACAGGCGGGTCAGGTGTTCCTCATCGACGCCCAGACTGTGCCCGAGAACGTCGTCGCACCTCCCCTTCACTAATCTTCTATAGAACGCCTTCGTGGAATTGAAGTTGCACAAGTTTGGTCCCGGACGGCAGAGTTGCTTGAGAGCAAGGCCATTCGCCTAGCCACGGTCTCGGTTTGATCCACGACTGCAGTTCGTCCAAAGAGATGAGCTGCGGGAAAGCGCGCCTCACAAACGGTGACCGTATCTGTTCACCATCGTCTGTGAAGCGCCGGAGATGTCGCAATTTTCAGAGCATGTCTGCGCATCATCAACTAGGACATGCCCAGCCCTCCATTTGGCGGGTGTTGGCAGCAAATGGATCGCCTAACCATCGGAACGCTTCCCTTCGACAAAAAGCGGAAGAGTATGCATTTCAGTTTGATGGTAGGGTCGGGACAAGGCACGACGGTCAGACGTTAATCGATGACGGATGCGATGTACGCGTTCGCCACCTCGGCCCGACTTTTTAGGGATAGCATCCTCTTGGCCCATTGCTGGGTGAGAGTGGCTACCCTATTCGTTATCTCGTCCCAGTTCTTCTCCATTTGCAAGTCCGGACCGAACCAAACTCCGAGCAATTTAACCGGTCCGTCAGTCCAGCGTCCCATGATGGAGACATTGTTTGACGGCATGGGCTTGCTTCTCCAGGTGCTGAGCTGCAAGGCCCTCTGACATTTCCCGGTTAATTTTCGCCCCGTTACCGCTTTGTATTCTTTTAGTGTCTCAACGACCACATCGATATGCCTGTGGCTCGACACACACGGTGACGTCATCCGCGTATGCAGACACGCTCCTTCCGGATCCCAGTTCTCGCGGGATGCCTCTCAGCGTCGCAAGCTTCCACAGTAGTGCCTCTAGAGTCAATACCTACAGAAGCAACGAGAGGAGGCATCCTTGATGGACCGAACGCGTGATGTCAAATGGTCTGGAAAGATGACCATTTACGCGAACGACCGAGCGGATGCCGCTGTATAAGGCAGCGATTCAACCACGGTAGACGGGACCGAAATCAGCCGCTCTAAGAACAGTTTACAAGTAGCGATGGTCTACCCTATCGAAAACTTTTAATTGATCCAAATTCATCCGCATCCCGCCCACGCCAGGTTCCTTAACTACTCTGTCTATGATGCAGCGCATCAGATGGAGATTGTCATGAATACTCCTGCCCGGCACGGCGCACGTTTGCGCATTGTCGACCAGTTTCTCAATGACAAGTGCCAACCTCTCGGCTAACACATTGGCCAAAATCTTCAAATCTGCGTTGAGCAGAGTATGGGCCTGAAGTTATCTGTGATGTTCCGTTTGTTTGGATCTTTCTTTAGCAGTGCCACCGTTACTCGCTTTAGAGAAACGGGAATACTCCCGTTTTGCTGCCAGTTGCAGTAGACGGCTGCCAAGACGCCTCCAAACAAGTCTGACATATGGCAATAGATTTCGTAGGGCAGACCATCGAAGCCTGGCGACTTGTCTCCTTTGCAGCCTGCCATCGCATCCCGTACGTCCGCGGCTGAGGTGGGTCTTTCACAATACTCAGCCTCTCTTGCCGAGAGTCGTGTCAGGCCATGCAGGTAGGCACTAAAGTCCACTCTACGTTCTGACCCTCCAGTTGTCCCGAACAGTCAGACAAAGCGTTGTTGAAAGGACTCACACATCCCTTCGGGCTCGAGTAATTCGTGCCTGTGCTCATCTGTCAGAGATCTAATGGTGGCTTTGTTGCATCGTTGCGCCTCCATCTCTCGGGCGGCTCCAACTCCCTCGTTCCTCAGAGCATGCAACCTAACTCTGACAACGCATCATTTGGCTTTGGCGTTGAAGTTTTGGTCGAGGTACAGCCTCGCCTCCAGTACGTTGGACGCGGTAGCAGTTCCAAGTGCCTCTTCTAATTTCTTAACTAGGTCTTCCTCTATTCTATTTCGGTCTAGGGCCTTAGTGTACCTAACGGATTCTGCTTTAATTGCTTTCTTTAAGGCACCATCTATTGTTTATGGTGGCGCCCGTCACTGTTCTCTTAACTAATGTGCTAATCCGGTCCCTGCAAACCTGGAGTGCCGTAAATGACGACTTTAGCTTCCAGTAAGCATTATCTTAGTCAAATGTACAAGTCACAAACTTGTGATCTGTGTAGCTGACTATATGGAATTGTGGACAACCTACACTATCGCTATCCACTATCCTACAGAATGCTCTATCTACATACGATCTGGACGATCCGATGCTGTTGCTCCATGTCCACATTGGCACATTCGGGTGATCCAGTCAGCACCTAACAGACAGTTGGAAACGTCTGAGCAGGTCTTTGAGGCATTTACATCCCCTCCTATTACTATCTCAATTGTGCATATGGTGGTGTGTGTAGCAGTGCTGGTTTTTTTCTTGGTTTTCTTGTGGTTGTTGTTGCTGTTGTTGTTCTTGATCTTGTTTTTGTCATTGTTGATGCTGTTGTTGTTTCTGTGATAATGGACAATTGATTTTTCAGGTGTGATTTACTACCACAAACGTAGCAACGTAGCCTTCTGCCTTCGATGGCCATATGCAAATTCGAATCGTCTGCCAGTTTGATTAGATGTGGAATCCTTTCAATGTTGATTGGATCAACTTGAGCAAGGATTTCCACTCCTTGACCAATCCAATATTGCTGGTCCAGGACAGCGATTTCCAAGATATGGATTGCCTCTCGATATCGTAACAAATGACTGATACAAGCAATTTTATTTCTATCTCAGGGGGCACATCTTTGGTTTTTATTTTTGTGACCCTACGACCAAGATATTTTGGGAACATCATTATGTTCTCGCATTCAAAATACTTTGTGGAGAGGTCCTTGGCTCGTTCTTCCCTGTCGAATCTAACAACGATCGTGGCAAGTTTTTTTCCCTTGGTGATGTAGTCTTTAAAGGGCCATATGAACCTTAAACATTTTACTACTGTTTCTTAGGTAGTAGTTTCGTAAAGTTTTGTTTTTAGGTTGAATGTTTTGTTAATATTTTTTTTTGTTTTTTTTCTTTAATTTCTTCTGTGATTTTTTTGTGGTGTTTGCAGTTGTATGATGTGTTCATCTTTTTTAGACATTGCCTTGCAAGCAAGCAGTTCTTCCTTCGAAAAGGACATAATTCTTTTCTTCAGCTTTAAAGCTGCGGCAAAATTGCTTTGAGTGTTCGTGTTGGTTGGGGTGGTAATGGCGGTGGTGTTGGTGTCAGTGGCGTAGGCAGTGTTGATGGTAGTAAACGTTGTCTTTACTTCTTTGTTTGTATCTTCTAAGGCCAGACTGGCGATTTTCTATGTGCGTCCAAGCGGAACGACTTTGTTTTCAGCTTCCCTCACCTCTGACTTTGGTAGAGGCGGGAAGTC
>NC_068995.1:25611676-25619437 GCF_001194135.2 Octopus bimaculoides
AAGTTCGAAAATGAAAATTTTGACCTCAAAGACGCACCTCGTTCTGGTCGTCCAGTTGAGTTCGATGAAGAGGGATTAAACCAACTTTTGCACGAAAATTCTCGTCAAACGACAAGGGAACTGGCAGAAAAAATGGAATGCTCCCACACTGCTATAGAGAAGCATCTTCACTCGAGTGGAAAGGTTCAGAAGTATGGAGCATGGGTTCTGCATGCTTTAAGTGACAACAACAAAAATCAACGAGCCACAATCTCCGCTGGTTTGGTTGCTCGTCACCGCTCAACTCATGGACACAAACAACGATTTCTTTACCGAATCGTTATTGGTGACGAAAAATGGTGCCTGTTCATCAATATGAAGCAGCGTAAGGAATGGCTTAGCCCCGGTAAACAAGCGACACCGCGCGTGAAAGAAGATCATCGCGTAAAACGATGTTGTGCGTATGGTGGGAATGGGAACGGATTATCCGTTATGAATTGCTTGAACAGAACCAAACGTTCAACGCGGAACTCTATGTTCAACAGATGGAACGACTCAACACGGCTATTCAAGAGAAAAGACCTAATTGTCAGCATGGAGTTCTGCTGCTGCACGACAACGCCCGCCCTCATATTTTCAATATGACCAACGAAACCATTCAAACGTATGGCTGGGAAGTGCTGCCACACACGCCGTACTCTCCTGATTTGGCACCAACGGATTTGCACTCTTTCGATCTCTTTCAAATGCTATGCGTGAAGTTTCTTTCGATAAGGATGCAGAATTGAGAGCTTTGTTGGATCAATTTTTCGAGTCAAAATCGGGTGATTTCTACCAACGTGGTATTGAAAATCCTGTTGAACGTTGGGAAGAAGTTGTAAACAACAAGGGGGAATATATTATTGATTATTTAGTAATTAGTTGTCATTTTTTATTAAACCTTTTAAAAAATTTTAATTTTTAAAAACGGCTGGAACTTAGTTGCCAACCCAATATAACACAGGTTCTGAAATAAAATAGAAGTGGTTATACATACATGTGCGTTTGCGTGAAAAGTGAACACGGGTTCTGAAACAAAATAGAAGCGGTTATACATAGATGTGCGTGCGTAGCTGACATTAGAAAACCTCTTTAAAGGAGTGAATCATAGACGGACTGGTTCACAGGAGAAGAAGATAGAGAGATATAGATATAACATAGCTTCTGAAATTAAATAGAAGCTATTATACATACATGTGCGTGTCGAGGTAGCGGTAGATGCTATGTCAATACCGGAAGAAAACACACACACACACACATACACACAGGTCTATTTTATATAATATATATACACAGTCCCGGCCAAAATTCACCCAACAGTAAATCAAAATTCCATAAATATCATCTGTAATTCTGTATTGACTCGAATGGAAAAATCTGTCGCTCAAGAAGAATTTCTATTTGAAAGATTTTCACGATGTTTCATATTCAGATGCTTTTATTAAATTCATTCAGTTGTTAAGCATAAATAAATCTTGGAATTAAATGGTTTTCATTTACTCTGAGTTGACTTCTGGTAAACCCTGTATATACTGTATTTTTCGGTTTATTAGACGTTGTTTTGCATAAAATGTCTCCAAAAACCACCCTGCGTCCTATAAACTGAAAGTCAGTGACGGGAATTATAAGTTTGGGGTGTGGGATGGGCTGTATCTCTTCCAGTTACGTCCGATGCCGAACCACTGAAACAGTCCTGTGTTTCAAAATTACAATAAAATAATAACATTTTGAGACCAGCTATTCATGAAATACGGATATTGTTCTGGGATACTGACAGAAAACGATATTCCTCCTTCAGTAACACCTTCCTTTCTTATTTCTTAAACAACTGAAGTCCCGAAGCAGCGTCATTTATGTTAGACGTTTTAAAATATGTTTTAAATCTCTGAGCAAGAGAAACACATTAACAGTATGGAATAGTAATGTTTATATGCCAATATAACGTGGCAGTCGTATAAAGGACGATGTTACTGTGTACACTCTGAGATCTTTACTATATAGAGCTGTGCACACAACAGTTACTCAGCCACCAGCGACTGTTTGACCAGTTCAAATTGAGAGATCATTGAGGTAATGTAGTCTTGTACCATTTGTTTATAACTGGCAGTTAAATATTTTGATAATTTAGGAACAATGAGAAACGAATAGTAATAAGATTATCTCCACCATATTGAGGTACTATAAAGTTTTGCATTTTTAGATACGGTTCCCATTTTTTAAATGATGGATGGGAATAAAAGACATACATACACCATACATTTTAAATTAATGTTAGTTGATTATGCCAAAAAACATGGCAATAGACTTGCAGAGAGGGAGTTTGGGCCGCCACCTACTGAGAAGGTGATAAGAGCGAGGTGTCAGAAAAAGCATAACCTTTGTCACAAACCAGCAAGAAGGCCAGCATTGGAAGATGAAAATAAGAACTGGGTAATGAATGAAAGTAATTGTGGCAGTGCTGTGTCTATATCAACTATAATGAATGAGGGCAGAGCTTGGGCAGAACAAAATGGGATTGACGATTTTCATTGCACTGCAAGCTGGTATTACCGATTTATGAAACGCAGCAGATTATCAATGAGGACCCGCACTAGGATAACTCAAATGATGCCTGATGGATACAAAGACAAAATCATAGAATTTCACAAGTTTGAAATTAATGCCAGAAAACAAACCGCATAGACTGTACTGATACTCGTGTCTGTGCTGATATACTAATTATACTGTGATACTGACTGGGCATTATTGAACCCAGGCGTACAACTTGCGTTTTGGCTATGAATCAGCAAACACATTATTTGCTATTGTGTACTGATGTCTACAAAGAGATAATAAATCATATGATGCACCCAGAACACCGAAAGAGTAATACTAGTAAATTTAGTCACAGAAAGACATATACTACACCGTTGGCAGTAGATTTCCCCTCACTTTCGATGTTCCTTCTAACAGGACTGTTGATTTGCTTGGTGATAAAAATGTGACTATTAAAACATCAAGTAATGAAAAAATCATTATACAGCCGATCTGTCGTGTTTTGCTGATGGCACTACTTTCTGTCGCTGCGCTACTTTCTCTCATCTATATTGCTATTTTCAATAGAGCTCTTATTCATTCACTCATTTATATTTTTAACATCTTATTTCAATGAAGTCAAGCCATCACCCTCGCTAACTTGATATGTTAAGAAAATTGATCTGGTGGTAATATTTTCCAACGAACCAATGCAGAAGTGAAGGCATCCTTTCTAGTTTCAACTATTGCTAAAACATAAGAAGAATGCTGATATTATTGTAGATGGTCTTTGCCTTCCATCAGCAAAGGATACGGCACGTCGTATCTTTGGAGATTTATCTCCAAAGCGCTTAACTCTATCTTACAGTCTAACAGCATATAGTTTAACAGTCCATGAAAGAAATGTTAGTACATTATTCTGTGGCAAATAATTGATGGGATTTATAAATGATTGGTGTCTACATTAAGTCTACTACCCATAAAGTCAACTACTCATTAAATAAACTATACCACGAATAATGAACCCTGACAGAACAATATTTATACCACAGCTGATGGAGTAATATTTTTATACCACATCACAGTGAATTCTTGGCAAATGATATTCTATATCATTTCTAAACTCAGATTTTACACAGTTTACACAACGATGGCTTCATATAAGCTTAGAAAAGCAGAGAGGGGAATGGTGGTTAGTCGATCATTTCTACCCCAGTACGTTTTCCAGCAGCGTACTCATTTCATTGTTCGGCAATTGTCGCAACACTAAGACACAGGACCGAATGGAACGCAACAAAAAAAGAAAAAACAGATTCAAACACGCGCGCGCGCACACACACACACTCTCTCCATTTCTCTCTCTCTCTCTCTCCTTCTACAGCTCAACAGCACTCTCCGAACTCTACACCTCAACAACGAATGACGACTACGGCTATAGCGTATGCACTGTCTGACGCGCTTGCTTTTCTAGTGGAGTATTTGTCAGTTTGGAAGCTGGATTTTTGAGCCGCAGACAGAAGCGTTACTTTGCCTGCTGGAACGTTAAGGCCGACCATCAGGTGTGGTCAGTTTTCGCTGGTTGGAGCTGGCTCAATGAACTCCAGGGGAGTGCCGCCGCACATACATATAAGTACAAATAGTACACAACTACCACTAAGAATTTTGGCTGCTCGATCACAAAAAGAATTAAGTTATCGACCAGAATATTCTAGGGCATTATCTCGAAGGAAATGGTGTTCGTTTTGAGTGTAAAGCCCCTAGTCCTCCTTGTTAAGAAAATTCCATAGTTGCATGTTAAATGTGCAGAAGAGAGTAAAATTGTCACCCAGACATTTTTCGTGAATGATAGCGACAGCAAGAAGAGACAGTTAAAACTAGTCACAAAATTCTCATAGAAATGAAGTTATATATAATAAATGCTCATATTTGGTAATGAGTCGAGGAAAGATTGTTGACCAAACGAGAAATGTCAATATAGGCTATCTCACCTACCTCCAGAACGTATACTACAAATATCTCGGAATTGTTGAGAATAATGAATACGTTGTGGGTGAAGTTACAGGAATCTTTCAAATTATTTAGGAAGTTATGGACGTCAGAGCTGCCAACGTTCAGTAAAACCATATTCCATAACACTTTTGTTGTGCTAGTGCTGTTAGCAAAATAGGTGATATTAGTCTGAACACTTGTTGAGATCCGCAACTTTGATATCATGAATAAACTACATCTAACAAATTTTCCATTTGTAGGTATAAATAGCAGTAACAATAGCCGAAGATGCTAACTATTACTGGTAACTTTCACATCAGCAGAACTCTCACCTCATCTATATTAAATGAAGGAGTGAGGCAGATGCATAAGATCAGTTCAAATGACCTTGGAGTGCTGCAATGTCTCAAATTACTCAAGATAACACTTACTGCACTTACATGCAGACCCTTTAGATATGTGAGATTGTTGGCGCTAATGTTCCGTATAAACTGCTGCGAATCAACACCTTCAGAAAGAACATGGGCAGGGAGGAGATTCTAGGGAGTCGATCTTCTAAGGATATTTGTCGACTTCTCGCGTGATTTGGTGGTTAGGGTATTCGACTCACGATCGTAAGGTCGTGAGTTCGATTCCCGGCAGTGGGTTGTCATTGAGCAAGACACATTATTTCCTGTTGCTCCAGTACACTCGGTTGGTAAAAATCCCTATTACCTGTATTTCAAAGGGCCAGGTTTTTCATATTCTGTGTCAGGCCGAACCTCCCTGCGAACTACGTTAAGAGTATACGTGTCTGCGGTGTGCTCAGCCATTTGCATGCTAATTTCACGAGCAGGCTGTTCTGTTGATCGGATCAACCTGAACACACATCGTAGTAACCGACGGATTACCACTTAATTCGCCAACTTCTCGATATATCTACTTCTAGATATAACTACTTGTAATTCCACTATCCGTGCGAGTTTTATAGGATCTTCTATATGAATGTTAATTGCTAACTTTGTGTCCTCATGGATGAAGGGGGCTTAGCCAGAGAGAATCGAACTGAAACCTTTGAATCAATGTGACAGTTCGATGAGGCGGGGAGAAGCGGTTCACTAAGTGCTATAGCACTTCACATATTATAGTTCAGGTAACAGTACCTATGACTGTATGGTTCATCATCTTCTCAGTCATCTACAGATGCAGGTGAATATAAAAGGAGAAGTAGAGTAATTTAATGATGTTTATAGTAAGAGCGTAAAAAATGTAAAGCAAGAGAAGCAAACGAAAATAGATATGAGACAAAACAGAAGAAGAAGAAGAAGAAGAAGAAGAAGAAGAAGAAGAAGAAGAAGAAGAAGAAGAAGAAGAAGAAGAAGAAGAAGAAGAAGAAGAAGAAGAAGAAGAAGAAGAAGAATTTATTTCACTAGTTATAATTTATTTGAATAATCATTAATGCTAAAAAAAAAGAATCAATAGTTTGTGGCAGAGTGGGAAGTGTTGCTTTTTATTTTTACAATGAACAAGTTTTACATTGAAATTTTCTTCCTCCTTTCGTGATATATTACTGTTAGTTTACTAGAAATTCCTTTAGAAAGAAATGCTGCAATCGACAACAAAATAATTGTTCTGCTGGAATGGTTTCTTACCTTATCGATTGATCATTATCCTAAAAATCTATTGAATCTTGATAGTAAAGTTAAGAATTGAAGAAAAGCATTGTTATATGCTCACTAACAGAATTTCAATTAGATTTTTTTCTATCTGTTGCTATACATTGTGACATTCTCATAGACGTCTGCATGACTTGTTGCCATACGACTTTTAGTTAATGTTTTGTTGCCATACGACTTTTAGCTAATGTTTTATTTAGCATTAATATAAATAAGTATATATTGTATGAATTCAAGCATCTCAAAAATATGACTTGAAGAAAAGAAATTCAGATATGCTTCACTTTATGAACGTATTCTTCAATATGATCTATCAAAATAACGTTTCAACAACGTAATCCAAGACGTAGTTTAGTTTGTTAATCCCTGTTATTGTATACTTGGTAAAAGAAAAAATAGTAACCTATGTTTATCTCACAGTGGTACTCCGGCATGACCGCAGCCACATGGCTGAAACGAACAAAAGAATAAAAGAATTATCCGATGTATTTTATTTCCAACAACATTGGCGTTCAATAGTCATAAACATGTACAACGACAAAAACCAGTGGTTCGTAATCTGCTGCATTTCTGGGAAAGAAATCTAATTAACATAATCTAAAATTGTTAAGAGATGCTAGCTGACAATAGAACTTTCATTTACTGAAAATAAGGTGAAATTAGTCACATGAGCTAGTCTTTGATATTTTTGTTTCGAAAGATCAACTAATAAAATGTGTTTTAGATTTATATCAGATACGGAAGTTGAAAGCAAATTAAAAAGATATTGCAATATTTTTAATTAATCAGGTGAAAACATGCCTATTTGTGGTCAAACATCCTGCTGATATTTCTTTCAATATACACATCAATATCTTGAAAGCGAATTCTTTCCATCAACAATACATACATTATGTAGCACAACAAAATACCTATTTCACGAATGAAAAACGTGTCTTAGCCTGGTTCCATGCTTCTGAATCATAATATTGCAATAAATCAATCTGCCGAATTGTCTGCTCGATATACATATTCATTAACTCGTTATTTGTCAAAATTCATTCTCAAACAAGTATTTTTACTATTGTAGTGTTTGAAGAAGGATATCACCAGACTTAATGTCTCGCCACTTATCCTCTCTCTAATGTAACATAAAACAGAAATTTGTGAATATATGCTGTATTTTATTGAGAGTAATCTAAAATAAATCTAAACAGTGAAGCTTTTGCCTTCATTCAGAATTACTTCACAACATTGATTAGTGAATACTGTTCGATAAAGACTCGTAATTAATTGCATTATACAAGAAAGAAAACATAAACTCTAATTAACATAGTTCAGTGAAAAATGTGGAAATGTACTCGTGAAGAAATCACTCTTGATTATGAAGAAAATTTATGTCTATTGCATTTTCTTCCATAGAACCACAAGAATAAAGAATAAGCCTGATTAAGCTCGCTTTTCAGCTACGTAGTTTAAGGTTCAGTACCACTGGCAGGTCTCTTCCATGATAGCCACGAGCCGACCAATGCCTTGTGAGGGGATTTGGTAGATTGATTGACGGACATTGTGTGGAAGACTCTCATGTGTGTGTGTGTGTGTGTGT
>NC_068995.1:25619611-25625007 GCF_001194135.2 Octopus bimaculoides
AGGGGGATCGAACCCCTACCATCCTCCAGCAGATGACAGGATCGCGAGACCGATTAGATTTCGAGGTAGTTTGCTCATCCTCAGTTGCGAACACCTGGTCACCAGAGAGATTGCCAGAGTCCTCTCCACGTTACAATGTTACTACTACACTGAACCGCAAAAGAAACGCGATTTTTTCAAATGTTTTCTATATAGTAAATTCTGAAAATTTATTTCGGGGATGTAAGTGTAAATATTCCGAGACATGCCGGATTATGGATGAAACCCAAACTGCAGGTAACCTTTCAGCTTCCCCTGAAACGGCCGTAGGTGACAGTCACAAACAATTGTCATGAAAACCAAAATTCACGTGCATCTCGTGGAGGTTATGGGTATAAAAATCAACTTGAACCGTGTTCCTGGCATTCGTAATTTGGACACATCAGGTATGGCCCGATTGTCAGCAGCACAGAGAGAACAAGCTATCGGCCGATTGCAAGCAGAGCAGCGTGCCCTGGTTGTTGCGAAAGCTTACGATGTCTATATTCACCATCTATCGCCTGCAACAGCGATACAACAACAACAACACTGCAGACCATGCCCGCAAAGGGCGCGCCGGGAGACCAAGCCCAGGCAGGACCGCTTCATCTACCTGCAACACCTCCGTGATCGCTTCAGATCGGTCAGCGTGACAGCTTGTGAGACCATTGGCACTGGACAGCGACCCATCAGTGACGACACAATACGACATCGACTGGCTTCCAACAACCTGCGTTGCCGTCGTCCTGCTCGAGGGCTTGTCCTCCCCGTCCGCTACCGTCAGACACGACTACAGTGGGCTACACAGCACCGAGATTGGCGGCACCAACAATGGAGGTCGATAGTCCTCTCTGACGAGAGTAGGTGTTATATGCCTGAATCAGAGAATTGGGCCCCATGTGTTCCAAAATGCTGGTTCAGGCAGAGGGAATGGCATCTCAGCGCAGCGCTACGTTGAATAAGTCTTAAGACCTCACATCGTGTCCTTCTTCGCGCGTCACCACAGCCACGTCTTTCAGCAGGACAATGCTCCCTTTCACACGGCCAGGGTCACCATAGACTTCCTGCGTCTGCACAACATCAGAACCATGCCGTGGCAACTCTCAGTCCAGATTTGAACCCAATTGAACACCTGTGGGATGAAATCCAGAGACGGCTGAACCAAGTGGTGCCAAGGCCGACAACTTGTGTGGAACTGAGGCTGCTTTTTCAGGATGTGGGCACAGGTGTCAATGGCTTTTGTGAACCGCCTCGTGCTTTCCATGTACCGACGGTGTATGGCCGTTTTGAACAGAGAGTACATACACAGTCTCGATGTGCTGGATCCGACCACAGGACAACGACCCATAGACTATGGTCAAAGTGCATCCAAGCAAGAATTCGACTTCATCAGATTTATCAAAATTTATTACTGACATAATGAAATTAAAACATACTTCTCTGTCACACACGTCTCGCGTTTCTTTTGCGGTTCAGTGTAGTTTAACCCCAGGCATGCCTTCCCTGGGTGTTCAAAACAGCCATACATCGTCGGTACATGGAGTGCATGAGGCGGGTCACAAAGGCCATTGGCACCTGTGCCCACACTCTGAGGAAAGCTGCCTCCAGTCTACACCCTCCACTCTGCACCCTGTACATACATATTGCCAGCAGGAGAGCGAAACCCTACCATCCTGCAGAAGACGACAGGATCGCGAGACCCATTTAGTTTCGAGCTAGTTTGCTCATCCTAAGTCGTGAACACGTGGTCGCCTCTCTGGCGCGCGCACGTGTGTGTGTGCGTGTGTGATTATGTTTACACTCTTGCATTCGTTAACATGTTGGGGTCCTATCAGTCAGCCGATCACTCATTTTCCTCGCGCAAATTTAAGAAAACATACTTCCTATCGGCCGGTTACGTTGTCTTTCAGTTACAGATGTGAGGCAGCTTGATGTTGAATTCCCTGGTATCTCGCTCATATTTAAGATGTCTACTTCCAAGATTGTGTAAATACTGCACGTATGTCACATCCGCTGATTATTATTAAGTTTCATGATCATCTTGCTTCAAATTTTGGCTCACTTAATTGTCGCGTTGTGCACTTTATGCCTTTCATCAGTGCTTAACCACAGGCAAAGTATGCTTCCAATCACCAGACCGGAGTATTGCCAACTCTCCTAGTAATCGTTCACTGTGTTTGATGTTTTGCAGGTAACGATCAATATACACAAAGCTGTGCCTGTGATCTATGATAATCTTATAACTTACCTGCTACATCAATTTTCCAATTGAATAATCAATTATGTTGATGCAACTTGAACTTGGAATTTAATGAGCAACTTTTAAATGGGTGGCTGCATTCATAAAAATTGGTGGAGAAGAAGCAATTTATTCTGTGATCGAAAGTATTCATGCAGTATATTGATGCGTATGTCTTGTCGGTGCCTTCACTTGTCTTTGAATAGAATATTTGGTCTTGATTCTTCTTCACTGAGTTCATCACGTTTTCAGAAACTAACTGGTGCTCAATATGCAGTGTTACTAGCGCATCTTACACGCGTGTTTCCAGCTACTCAACATCCATTTCTGGTCATTGTAGCTGAAAGTTCGAATTCAGATTCAATCCACTGAGCTCAAGCTGATTCCAAATATTCAACAGCAGGATGTTTTCGACTAACCTATATTTTCCCTATCATGGAATACCAGAATATTAACAAGCATAAAATAGAGAAGGCTAATGTAGAGAATTACTATAAGCTGTGGACAAAAATGATCTGATAGCTTATTCCATGTTGTTAGGTTAGACATGGTTGTATTCACAGATATTAGAGTTCACTTTCGGTCAGCTTGAATAAGATTGTAATGATCTAATGATTCCGATTCAGCTGTCCTAGCTTGCGTCTTTGAAGCTCTAGAATTCTGTTGGTGACATGGCACGGTTGTTGATCTTCAGTCCAAGCTGCCAGATATCATCATGTGTAAAAATGAAAGGGCCTAAGGAAGAGGTTAATTCTTTGGTACTCTTTCTCTCAGTAACGGCCCACAAAATCAAGAAATCATAGCAACCACTTCAGCAGACACGAGTAAGTTCTATTTTATACAGTTGGCAACATATAGCTTCAGCACGTTGTAAATATGCAGGGTGGTATTTTGAGCGTCCCGATGAACATTTTAACCCTTCAGTATTTAAACCAGCCATATCCGACACAAATATTTTACCTGATTTATGTTTAAACTACATCTAGCCTCTTTCGTCTACTCTACAATGTCATTCTAAAATTAATATTTCACATCATATAAATCTTGATGCTACGAGATATTGCAGGATTAATTCAAAACAATATGGATAAATAAGCATTACGTCTCACAGAATAATCTGAAAGCTAAAAGGTTAAAACTCATGATGTAGACATTGCGCTCATGTAGTGATGTTTGATGTCCAAATCCTGCAATATCTTGGGAATCGGATTGAAGCAGCTTGTTTGCCTATTATGGTCTGTATCATTATAAATACAACTGAGAACACTAGTATTAATAATCTTTTTCACTGGCACAGATTCCCTTATATTTTTAAGTCTGGTTTCATTTCGTGCACTCAATGCAAGCCAAGGCCAGAGCATTATTATAACCCTCTAAGATTCTTTCTAAAAACCTCTTTCCTGGAAATTTAATGCGAAAACATTGGGAAAACAGCACATAGCATAGTGGATAAAGGAACGCTGGTGGGAGGTCAAGGAGGAGAAAAGCTCGTCAGTGTTCTACCAAGATGCTCAATTAGAACATGAAGGATCGATTAATAACATAAATGTTAAGATATTATCGACATGTAGAACAAATACGACACTCAGATTACGGAAGCCACACATGCACGTAATAAAAGATAGACTGAGGCTTAGCAGAAAACATGAATGGAATAATAAGACCACTCATTCCACGACACTGCGCAACCTGATGACTAAAGACGAAATGAGAAGAAAACGAAAAGGGGCGAGATACTAGCAGTATTATACATAAACCCATAGACGCACACACAAGACACACATACACACATACTAAAGACAGTAAGAGAAAGAAAAAGAAAATAAATAAATGAATAAATAAAAGACACGGTTACAGTGTAGTAAGCAAACCTATTTACGCAAACACAAAACACACACACTAAACACATAGAGAAATGCACGCACACAAACACACACAGAGCTACAAGCGCAGACGCATGTGCAGGTAGGAATAAGCAGAACAAGATGAGACAGGTAGGATAGAGAATTACCCAAGAGGTCACAGAATGTATAACGAAAGAGATAATAAAGCTGAAGTGAAAACCAAATATATATATATATAGTGTGTGTGTGTGTGTGTGTGTGTGTGTGTGTATGTGTGTGTGTGTGTGTGTGTGTGATTAATTAGAAAATATGACCGTCCCTGGTTTTCTTTTATTGAATGTTAAATAGACCTAAAAAAACTCAGGCATTGAATTTAACCACCTGTCAGTGTGTGACATCTTTATTTACGTTTAATCATAATAGCTATTTGAACTAATGCAAGTATCTTTCCCCAAAACGTAATGGCACTCTTCTGGCTGTTCTAAACTCTTTAATCAGCGGTCCAGTACCGCATCTACTTGGCACAACGATTAACACATACGCTAGTCTATTTTCATTTCACAAGTGTGAACACGTTCAGTTTTCCAACAAACTTTTGCTAACAAAGGATATTTGAATTTCATGTATTGACTTGTTTCTCAGCTGAACTGGCCAGAACTGGTTACAATTAAAACATATAATTGTTGTTTTACTTATAAAAATATATCATTATTTGTAGTGTAATCAAAATAAGGCTATTTTCTTAATGATTACCTACTTACTTTTATTCTCAAAAGAAAAACAACGATGAAACCGCAGTATTCCAATATATAAACTAAATTACAAAATTTATATTACATTTTCTATCTTTTTGCCAACTCTGTCATAAAATTCCAATTATATTTCATGGCATTACACAAGCGCAATGCTAAAAAGGCTAAGTTTCCAGCGAGTTGTGCCAGTTATTCGTTTTCAAAAACTATACTACACAAAATTACTAATGCCCCACGGAAAATATAAAATCACATCTTGTGCATATGTAAGAAATCAAAATTATGACTTTAATAACCATGGTGTACATCACTGGTAAAGAAATATCTAACTTTATTGTACGGTACATGAAGTAACTGAAAACTTAGTTGCAACAATATTATTTCATTGGCTTCATAATGAAGCTAATGGAAATTTTTTCTATTATGTAATTCTTAGACGAGGGTTTTATAATTAGGTATGAGGTCAATAATATTCAACGAGCTGCAATCAATATACTTTAGATTCTAAATATATTCAATTACATATATCTGAAAAATATATAT